>NC_142267.1:7536100-7716121 GCF_052056855.1 Sturnus vulgaris | reverse complement strand
CCTTTCTTGGGAGCTTCCAGAAAGATGAAGTCCAAAGGCAAAAGTCCTGCTTGGTGAGAGCTCGTGACAGGCTTTAGGCAGCAGATTCCTTTTGGTTTTACAGGACTTGGGCAATGACATCACAGACTGATTTGGAAACTCCTGTCTGGCTGAAAATCCCAGGTGAGACTGTTGAGCAAAGTCCACAGAAGGTGTGTCAGGCCAGTGTGTCCCAAAGGGAAAATGCAAAACTTCCTTAGTTCCAGGTTCTGTTTAAATTGTTCTTTATAAAATCTGCGAGGAAAGTTAAAATAGGTGTCATGGGGGTGTGGCAGGATTTTGCATCCAGAAGTGCTTGAAGCTGTTCCAAGAAACTCCCCTGCTATTGAACACTGATGTTGACACTGATTACATCACTGACTTTATTGCAACTAAAATTATCCCCATACATTCCAACAGGCCACGTGGCTGCCAGCTGAGGGAAGTGCTCCTTCATTAGCTGGAAGTTAATCTGCTGGTTTAATTAGGTGAAGGGAAAGACAGCAGGAAGATAGGGCTGGTGGAGAGAAAGTCACTCTTGATTGGGGTTCACACTGGGTTAGCAAACAGCAGCCTGGAGCTGGAGCTTGGGCTGAGAATGGCTCCATGGGCAAGGCAGGGAGAGAAGACAGGGTTTTTTTTGAAGTGGAGATTTTTAAAAGCTCTTTAACAACCTTCACATCATCTATTCTTTGACCTTTGTCTCCAGCTTATTTAAATAAAATAGATTTTGAGAACAGTCAGTGCTGGGACACTTTGCTTTCCTTCTCTCCATAGAAAGGAGTGAGACCGTGGAAATACCTCAGTTACCTGCTGGCTTTCCCAGTAAGAGGGAAGGTTCCTTTGTCTCCAGCAGGATTTGGAGCAGCCAGGTTGGGCCTGGGCTGGCTCAGACGTGTTGGGAGAGGGCGAGATTATTTAATGCCTTGTCTCACTAGTTGCATCTCATTCCTATTCCAGATCCAACAAAAGTGCTTAAAAAGTTCTTCTCTCAGGGTGGGGAGGCCCTGGCACAGGTTGTCCAGAGAAGCTGTGGCTGCCCCATCCCTGAAGGTGTCCAAGGCCAGGTAGGACAGGGCTTGGAGCAACCTGGGATAGTGGAATGTGTCCCTGCCTATGGCAGGGGGTGGAATGAGATGAGCCTTAGGGTTCCTTTAACCCAAAACAGTCTGGGATTCTATGCAAAAAAGGCCTTTGGAGTTGAGGGAAAAGCTCTGCGGCCTCATGGTAGCCAGAGAAAAAGCCTTCTGCCCAAAGCCTACCTTGGGTTTGCTGCTTTTTGAACATTTCTGATGTACTTCACCCACTCCTGCCCTGTGTTTGTTTAGAAAACACAGAGCTCCAATCTGTCAGGACACAGGGAAACCTGGGCACATCCAAATGCCCTGTGGCTCAAGGAGCAGGGAGCTGCGAGCCAGGAGGTTTTATGAGTTTCATTCCTTGTCTGTGCTCCAAAGCTTTGTTGATAGAAATCTGCTTCTGTCAACATAGCCAGGGGGTGCCTGCAGACAGCACCTCCAAACTGACAGAACTCCAAGTTTCTGTTTGGAGGAGAGCCTCACCTGCCTGTGTGATGTCAGCTCCCCACAGCTCCTGGGCATCGGAAAAGATCCAGCCCAGCCAGCCCCAGCACTGCTATGGCTGCAGATTCAGCTCCAGCTCACTGGAGCCTTTCTTCTTCCTGAAATACTCATTTCTTCAGACACATCATCGATTTTGGTGCCTGAGAGTGAATAATGGATGTGCACTGGGCCCTGAGTGTGCTCCCAACCCCCTGCTCCCACCTGAAGCAGAGCAAGGGTCCTCAGCCCCCTCAAACCCCAAAAGCTGTGTGGGGGCATCTTCAGAGAAACCTCAAATTGCAACACACATGGAAAGAGCCCAAAGTGACAGGGCCAGGGGCGAGGGGGAAACCAGGGCAGGGCCAAAGGGAACAATTCCCCCAGGGCTCTTCAGGGCCAAAGGGAGCCATCCTCCAAGGCTTGGAACTGTGGTTGGAAATATTCACTGCTCCAGGGCTCCTCTTGCCTTCTGCCCTTCCTTCTCCTGGAAGCTGTGCCAGAGTCCAACCCACAGCTTTGTCCTTGCTGCAGATGTTTCAGACCATAGGAAGAAGCGATGATATCATTGACAAGGAGTAAAAAAAGAATGATCCCCATCTCCAGCACCTCCCAGATGCCAATCTGGGTGATGCCTACGCACCAGGGCCTGCAATGCTTGCACCAGACTGGCACAGACAGAAAAAGCAGCCTGAGACATACCAGCTTTTCCTGCTGCTGCCCCAAACATATACTGGTTTTCTCCTGGGCACCACCTGCTCCCTGGACACAGTTTGTGTTTCACAGAATCCGAAACTGGTTTGGGGTAAAAGAGATCTTAAAGTCCGTGGCATACCACCCCTTGCCAAGGGCAGGGAGCTCTTCCACTATCCCAGGTTGCTCCAAGCTCCATCCAAACTGGCCTTGGGCACTTCCAGGGATGCCACAGCTTCTCTGGAAAACCTGCCTTTCCCCTCTCCATATTCTGGTAGCTCAGGAATGGGTGCTGTGTTTTCTGGCTCTTGGTTCTCCTCACTGGAGCAGGGGCTGTTGCTCTGGGCTGTGTTCTTTGATGATCTCATTTATCCAAAGAAGTGTCTCTTTGCCTCAGCCAGGATCTCTAGGAAACACTCACAGGCTGGCCTGGAGCTCTCTGTCCCTGAGTTCCTTCTTCACCCATGGCACAACTCTGCCTCACTCCAAGCAGTTCAAGTTCAGCAAAATGCCAAAGCCTGGCCTCCAGGATCTCTAAGATTGGTGTCTCTGCCCAGCTCAGCCCCAGCTGGAGGCAGAGGGTGATAAAGGGGTGAACTGGTGTTTTCTCACCAGGGTAGCACTGCTGCACTCTCCAGCAGCACCACTGATTCCCAGACACCTTTCCTGCTGCACCACTGCTAGGAAAAGTTGATGAAGAAGTGTTAGTAGCTGCCTGGTCTCGTGGAATATGTCCTTTCCCATGACAGGGGATGGAAAAGATGCGCTTTAAGGCCCCTCCCAACCCAAACCTTTCTGGGCAGGGATTTCTGGGATTCTGTCACTCTGCAAGGACCCTGGCACTTTTTCCTTGGCATCCGTGTAAGGGCACAGTATGCACAGCTCATGGCAGGGAGCAGGCATTGGGATGGAGATCTGTTTGTGGAGCTAGAGATTACATCAGCTGCTGCTAATGATGGAGAGGCCAAATGGTGTGGACTGGTAGGAACAGCAAAAGGCAGGGAGCAGCTATACATGGGTAAGTACAGGATAAGTTATGGATTCTGACAAACCCAAACACTGCAGAAGCTGCTGCACCACCAACCCCAGCTGGGGATGGATTTGCTGAGTGTAACACATTCTGATTTTGACCAGTTTTCGGACTCTGCACACAAAATCCCAGCCCAGGACCAGCCAGGAGAGGGTGGGATAAAACTGCAGTTCCCTGTGAGGAGCTGTCTCCTCACTCCCTGGCCATGTCTCCAGCAGTTGGAGCTGTGCCGTGCTGGCACCACAGGGCTTGGCTGGCTCTGAGTCACGCCGGAGCCCCTGGCTCTAATCTCCTTTCTGGTCTTGTGATGATCATTTTCTGTGCTTCACAGCTTTTATTGCTGCAGCCTTATGAGACCTTGTCAGGAGGTGTAAAGGATTCTTTGTCCAGGAAGACACTGCATGACCTGCAAGGATGTCCAAAGCTGTAGCTGCTCGAAGCAGGAATGGAGTCAGACTCTAATACACTCTAATATGACAGTTTTAATGTCTGTCTATTAATTACAGCCACAAACTACATTACAATTGCTGCTTTGAAATAATTTGCAAATAATAAGCAATAATTTGAAAACCCGATTTTAAAAAGAGCCTGTGCATCTGTAACCACCTGGTCTAGTGAAAGGTGTCCCATGGCAGGGGAAGTGATGAGATGGGCTTTAAGGTCCCTTCAACCCAAACGATTGTGGGGTTCTGTGAATTCCTTTTTCCCTATCTTTTCTCACTCTGCCCCTGCTCTGTTTCCCTGCAGGAATCCCTCATTGCTGTGGCATTGAGCACAGCCCAGGGGTTTGTGTGGGCAGGGAAGCCCCTGGAAGCAATTCCTGCAGCACTGCAGGCGCTGCGCTTCAGCTCCCAAGTGTTCGGCTCTGGCTCCGTGCAGCTCGTGCCCATTTTTCTGCTGCTGGCTGAGGCCTCCACGGGTGAGCATTGTCAACATGGGAATGCTGGCAAGGGCAAGGCCTCCCGGGTCAGGTTTCTGGTCTCCTGTTGCCATTTATCTGGAAAGGAGCAGCTCTGGGCCCTGCTCTGCCTCAAGGGCATTGCAGAGATTTGAGCCGTCCCACACACACACACACACACACACCCCTCACAGCCCTTTTCTGTGGCTCTGGGGCAAAGAATCTCTCAGCACTCAGGACATCAATGAAATCAAATGAAATGTTTTCTCACTCTCCACCAATTCCCACAGGAGAAGCTCTATGAAAGTCTATTCTTTACCTCTGTGGCCTTGGATGACTCTCCAAAGCATTAAATTCCAGAGGGTGGCTGGTTGTGTTTTTATCTCAGGGAACCAGCAAACATTTCAGAGGCGATTGCACCCAAAGAACTCCCCGGTTCATTCACAAATTTTGGTCTGCCTGAGCAGAGCCTTTTCTCATTGTATACTTTGGAAAACATGGCAAAAGAGGGCATGGGAGCTGCTCTCCCTGCAAGAGAGATCCCTGTGAATCAGTGCCATTCCGGGAGCACACACAATGCTCTACTGGCACAACAGAGCTGGCTCAGGGGTTGTCGTAAATGGTGCAGTGAGAGCAGGGAGAAAAAATGCTGTGAGTAATTCCCGTGTGATAAGGTGAGAGTCATCATCACCTGCCTGGAGCAAACCTGTGTAGGCCACGTGTTCCAGAGAGATTGTGTGCAGTGTATCCTCTGCCATGGAGCCAGGCTGGGAGAGCTGGAGGTGCTCGCCTGGAGAAGAGAAGGCTCCAGGAAGAACTCAGAGCCCCCTCCAGGGCCTAAAGGGGTTCCAGGAGAGCTGGAGAGAGGCTTGGGACAAGGGCCTGGAGGGACAGGACACAGGGAATGGCTTCCCACTGCCAGAGGGCAGGGAGAGATGGGATATTGAGAAGGAATTGTTCCCTGTGGGGGTGGGGAGGCCCTGACACAGGGTGCCCAGAGAAGCTGTGGCTGCCCCTGGATCCCTGGAAAGTGTCCAAGGCCAGGTCGGACCGGGCTTGGAGCACCCTGGGATAGAGGAAGGTGTCCCTGCCCATGGCAGGGGTGGAATGGGATGAACTGGAAGGTCTCCTCCAATCCAAATCAGTCTGGAATTCTGTGGTTTCTGGCTCCTTTTGGAGCTCTCTACATATTCACTTGTCTGTAAATGAGACTTTTGACACCTGGGCAACTCAGAGGCACTTGGGAAAGAAGTGGGGAATCCCCAAACTGCATCTCCATATCAAGCTACACCAAAGGGGCAGTCAGCAGTATTCTCTGACTTTCCAGATTAAAAAAAATGCTCCTTATCCTCCTTATTTCCCTGATTATCCCTACATGTCATTCCAGGCACTGGCCGTCTCCGCCAGGCAGCCAAGTATCTCTCCCAAGCCCAGTGGATCGTCCTCCAAACCCCAGACTGCAGTGCTGCTCTTCAGTCTAAGTTGCATCGTGGGCTGGGGCTTTTCTCTATTGCTGAAGGAAACCTGGACCAGGCTTTGTATCACCTGGCTAATGACGTAAGTCCCTTGGAATACAGGAACGGGGAACACTTCTATTTTAATTCCTTCTCTCCTCCCAGATAGATATGGAAATGCCAACAGGTAGATTTGTGATCTTGAGAGCATTCACATCACAGACACTCGAACTGGATAGATCTGAGACACATATGGATCCATGCGTGAGCTAAAGATGTGCTTTGCCAGTTATCCCTATTTCTGTGAAACGACAGAGAATCATGGAATCACTACAGTTGGAAAAGCCCTCCATGATCAAGTCCAACCATTCCCCCAGCACTGTCAGATCCACACCTAACCCTTGTTTCTGTGCATTTTTTGAACACCTCCAGGGATGGTGATTCCACCACTGCTCTGCACAGCCTGTTCCAATACTTGAACACTCTTCCCATGAAAAATTTTTCCCAATATCCTACCTTGCACCTCCCCTGGCACAACTTGAGGCTATTTCCTCTTGTCCTGTCCCTTGTTCCCTGGGAGCAGAGCCCGACCCCACCTGGATGCACTCTCCTGTCAAGGAGTTGTGAAGAGCCAGATGGTTCCTCCTGAGCCTCCTTTTCTCGAGTCTGAGCTTCCCTCAGCCACTCCTCATGTATTCCTCACATTCCTTGTCTTTATGGCTTCTCTCTATAAATTTCTCCATCAGCTTCATTGCAGTGCTGAGATGCCCAGACACTCCTGCCCCAAACTGATGGAGTTGCCTTTTATTCCACAGATAATTTACATTTTGGCTGTTATTTCCCTCAATACTTTCCCAGCTCTGTCACCCATTATTTAATTAATGCCTTATTTTCCTATTTCGGTATCTGGTTCAATGATGTTTTCTCCAATTCCACCTCTTTAGCCATGAAAACCGTTTGTTACATTGGAAGTGGTCATTGCCAGCTGTGTTCCTGATGATGCTTTGCCTGTCATTTGATCCTTCAAAGCCAGATGAATTTCTCCACATCCTATTTCTGTCCCATGTAAACTAAATTTATCCAGTGCCGAGTGATGTATACCCACTCCTGTGGAATTAGATAGTGGCTTTGTGTGGGTGTAAATGATGACATAAAGGGAGAAGAATTAGACCCTTTCTGTTATAACACACAACCCTGTCTCTGCTTAGTCTAGAAGGCCTTTGGGCATTTCAGAGTCCCACAAAGGAATCTCCCAAAAGGCTTTGGAGATTCCCCAAAGCTTTTTTTTTGGTGTGGTTTTTTTTTTTTTTTTTGTTTTGTTTTTGTTTGGGGTTTTTTTTGTTGTTGTTGTTTTTTAAGATTCCCTAAATGTAGTGGCTGAAAGGGCACCAGGTTTTTAAACCAAAAAGTTTTTAACTCTTAGCAAGTTCAGGACCTGCCTGGACCTTGGCTGCGTGTCTGGGATCTGCTGAGAGTCACACGCCAGCTCAGAATAGCTGGAATGCTCTACTACATTCCCACTGCTCCTCCGGGGCTCTGGGGAAAGAACAGGCTTGTCTGAGGGCTGGGAAAGCAGCAGGATGGGCTTTGGGAGACATGGGATGGGTGAGTGGCACAGGGAGAGGGGGAGAGGTGGGAAACCTGCCTGGACTTTAGAAAATGAACCAAGCAGGTGCTTCTGCCCCAGCCAGGGGGGGATTTAGGGTATTGCATTCCCATGGATCAACCTGAAAATACAGCTTTTTAGTACGTTCCTATGGATGAACTCTGTGAACTAGGTATATGCCAATGGATCCTATGGAAAAACCCCAAAATAGAATTCTTTAGTACCTCATTCCCATGGATAACCCCAAAACATAGAGGTTTTTATACCTTATTCCTTTACATAACCCCCAAAATACAGCTTCTTAGTGCCCCATTCCTATGGATAACCCCCAAATAGAGTTTTTAGTATGTCATTCCTTTACATTACCCCCAAAAAACAGTTTTTAAGTACCACATTTTCCAGTCACCACCAGGCATAATTTGCACATAAGAAATACCCAGAATTTGCAATATTATTAATCCACAATTAAAAACTTCCCAGGTTTGACATGAACATGAACCTTCTGGGGTTTATCTTTTGTTTAATATTGATTTCAGGTTTACCTGGCTACTGCTGAGTTTGGACTAAATTCTTTTGAGGTCTCTGGAGGTTACTTCCACATGGCCAACATTTTCTTCCACCAGAATAAAATGGATACAGCAAACTCACTCTATACTGAGGTTGGTAGAACCAAAAATCATCCTCTGAATTTTTCTCAGCTTTTTTTAGTGTTCTTTCCAAAGGTTTTTCCATTTCCTTTCAATGGGATGATGACCACATCGAGTGTCAGTGTTGCCCTTTAGGATTAATCCCAGGAACCCTTTTCATATATACATAATTCTCTGAGCTAAAACAATGAGATATTAATTCTGTAATCAGTTCAAAATTCTTAATAAACTGTCTTCAGTTTGGGCAACCAAACCTTGTTAAAAACTTTGCTAGCAAATTTCCTGTGCCAGGGGTTAGAGTCCCACCAGTACAGAGGGTCTGAGCAGTTCCTAAATCCAAGGAAGAGTGGGATACAAACAAGTCACCTAAAATTTACATTGGGAATCAGTGAAAAGTCACACTGATAAAAGATTTTCAGAATGGATTGATCAAGCAAGGAAAGTAATAATTTTCTAATTGATTTAATAACTGAAAAAAATGAACTTTGTTTAAATCAATTTGTGTGGAAATGAGGTGCTGGGAGCTGCAAAAGCCACCACCATTCCTGTCCCAGCCTTCAACTCAACTAGCTTTTGATGAATATTTAGGTTAGATTTGTTCAAGTTAGGTGAAAATCCCTAATCAGCTGGAGAAGTGAGCGACTCCAGCTGGGGCTGTGTGGTAGAGGACCAGTGCAATCCCTCTGGGAACATTCAGCCTAGCTCAGTGACCCGCAGGCACACGGAGGGTATGGGCCATGCAGGGACATTGTTTGGAGAACAACTGAATACCAGGGATTCACAGGAGTGAAATAATTCCCATGCTTCCTGCCAGGTGAGCAGCCTCTGGCATGACTGGCTGCTGAGCTCCCTTCAGGGGCACCAGCGAGTGCTCCAGGCCCAGGCAGAGGCATCGCTGTTCTCTGAGGATGAGGAAGGCCTCGAGGATGAGATGAGTAAGAGCTGCTATTGCTCCAAAACTTTGGGAAGTGAGGGGGTTAAACACCTGCACCCTACAGATTATGTTGGCAGTATTGGGGTTGGCATGGTGTTTCCAGAGGCTGAATTTAACGGCAATGCCAAGCGTTCTTGATGTCAGTGCTCGGCAGATTGCCACACACTTCGGGAACGAGGGTGTTCTGTGGAAACGCAGCTTTGCCCTTGTTATTTGCATTCTCCATTTCATGCACTGACTGAAGCAAAGCAAGATTTGATTCATGGACTCATGGACTCGGGTTAGAAAAGACCTTTAAAATCACCAAATCCAGCCATTCCTCCAGCATTGTCCTGTTCACCACTAACCCACATCCCTAATGCCACATCCATGTGTTTTCTGAACACTTCCAGGCATGCTGACTCCACCATCTCCCTAGGCAGCCTCTTCCAATGCTTTAAAAGCCTTTCCATGAAGAAATTTCTTCTAGTATTCCAAGTAAACCTCCCCTGATGCAATTTGATACTTGAGCGTTCTCATTTCTTTGCAGCTCCTTCATATCCCTTTAATAATGAATGTGAAGTTTCAGCTCACTTAGGTGGGGGTACAGCTCCCTCCTGGAGCAGCAGGACATGATGGAATAGCTTGTACAGATAATTGGATGTATTAATCAGGAGAGTATTCTTGGAAGAAAGGCTGGGGAGTCTCTCACTGGCACATAGAGGTGCAGAAAGCATCAGTGTGCTGCTGATACTACCTCAGGCTCCCCTGAAACCAGACAGACTCTGGTTCTTGGCTCCTTTCAACCATCTTTGCTAGAAAGGACATTGTCAGGAAAGGGAATAAAAACTTCTCTCCCTGGAATGTTCAGGGTCAGGTTGGACACCTTCCTCTATCCCCAGGTTTCTCCAAGCCCCATCCAACCTGGCCTTGGACACTTCCAGGGATGGGGCAGCCACAGTTTCTCTGGGCACCCTGTGCCAGGGCCTCCCCACCCTCAGACTATGTTGATGTTTGTAGTAGCAATAATTTGCTGTCTAGAAGAGCCAGTTGGGCTGTTGGCAGTTTTGATTCTGTTCTCTTGCACAAATCCATCCATCAAGATAATTTCTTTCTCCATGTAGCTGAAGTCCAGCACGAGGAAGGAACACGGGTGCTGCAGGCAGTGCTGAAGGTCCGGGAACAGGGACCACTGCAGCATCCTGGGGAAACAGCCCGAGTCCTGCATGCCCTGGCCATGATCCACTACCTGAGCCTGGATTTAGCCAAGGTAGGTTGTGTCTGAAAGGGTTCAGGAGAATTGGCCAACAACTCTGGGGGTCGTCCTATCTCCTGGTCCTCTTGTTCCCCAGCACCACTCCTGAGCCCACAGCGCTGGTGACCAAGGACAAAGTGCCTCATAGCTCTCAAACCAAGGGCTTAAGTGGGATATTAAGAGGAAATCCTAATCCATGGTGGGGAGGCCCTGGCACAGGGTGCCCAGAGAACTGTGGCTGCCCCATCCCTGGAAGTGTCCAAGGCCAGGTTGGATGGGGCTTGGAGCAACCTGGAATAGTAGAAGGTGTCTCTGTCATGGGATATGCAATCAGCTTTAAAGTCCCTTGCAAGCCAAACTATTCTATAGTTCTGTGACCCTCACTCTGTCAAGGCTGAGAATCCTGGTGGATGTGTTTTGGTCTCTGCCAGGCCAGTGGATCCTGCAGTTATCCACATTTTCTGGCTTCATCCTTTATCTGGGCTATCTTGGCAGTGTAGCTGCCTTTAGACCTCAGCTCAGGGGTTACACAGAGCAAGATCTGGGGCTCACAGACCTATCCTTGAGCCAGACTCCCCTGAGTTCAAGGTTCAGTCTATTGGAGTCTGTAATTCCAGTTTGGCATCTGCATTCCTGCATCTTTATGGCTTAAAAATTCACAAGTAACTTCTGTGCTTTACGAAGAATTGATTTTGAGGAAGTGCTAAGCAGACACCATCTGGAAATCAGGCCCCTCTGTTTGGAATTGGAGCTTAAAACTCTTAGTTTCTTCAGCCTAGGTTTTGAGGAGTGAAAATATAGGTGGTGAAAAATACTGTGTTGAAATATTAATGGTCTTTTCATTGTATTGTAGAAAGCTGATGCCTTTAGTTTTAAGTTTTCCTGTTCTCCTTGGATGTGCTTTTCTGATGTGCTAGGGTGAGGAAGACAAAACAGTCCTATTCTAGTTAAGAACTCAAGGACAGTTTCTCCAAACTTCAGGTCCTAAGCACAAACTAAGTGGAAAGGTGGAGGGTGGGTTCATGCAAATTAACCAGAACCTATAAAAGTGTAAGATTTTGTGACCAACCCTCTCTTTTCCTTCCATCTTGGAGCCATCTGGGCAGGGGCCACTGTGGCACCTGTATTGCTTGGGTGTGGCTTTTGTAGGCCTTTTGTGGGCCTCACAATAAATACCCATTTTGTTCCCCTTAGCTCTGTGTGTAACCTCTGTTCCAGCTCCTCGAGGCATCAAAGCCACGACTTGGGATTGTTTAGGAGACACAAACAAATTTAAATTTGTTTGAAAAAGAAAAAAGATAAAGCTTTATAATTGTAAGAGTGTCTAATCCCTGGAAGAGCTACTAAGGGAAATTATTTAGTTCCTTATCAAGAGAAATGAAGGATTTAGTTCAGAGGCAAGTACAGCTGTTTTTCTTCCCTGATATAGCTTTGGGATCGTTCAAAGGAGTTGTGTTAGACAGGAGGTGATGTCCAGCATGGGGGGCTGGGGTCAGTAATCTCCTGTCTGCACCACTGGATCCTAAATATGGCAGCTTTAGGCTCTCCTGTAAAGCAGCTTGTACAGGTCACCTCGGAAAGGGAGTCTGGATCTGCTCCAGGCTGCTCCTGCACTGAGCCTCAGCAGGTATTTAACTACCCCATGAGAAAAGCCAGATTCCTGACAATCCCTGGGTGTTTCTTCTGTCCCATTCCAGGCTCGAGAGGTGGGGATGAAAGCCTTCGACCTGACCAAGCAGCTGCCCCAGCAAGACTCTCTAGAAACCATTGGTCACCTGCTGGAGCTGATTAATGCCCAGTTTTCCCACACCACATAAGAACTGGCTCTGCCAGACCCAGGTGTTTGGCCAGGTTCTCTCTTATCCAGGTTCCTGAACCATGAGCGTCACAAACCCTTGGTCCTTCCTGCTGCTGCCTCTTTCCAGCTGCGTCCCTGGCTGTCCCAAACTGTTTGGAAAATAAACATTTTGGTCTGAATTAGTCTTCATGTGCTGCTCCACCTCTGTAACCTCTCAGAGAGTAACAGCAGCAGGGTGAGAAACAAAAGCACCATGAACACACTGAATGAATCATTTATTGGCCAGGCTGGGAATAAGCAAACAGCCTCTCACAGCCTCGTGGTGGCTGTCCAGGAGCCAAGACTTGCTCAGGTGTGTTTCTTACTGGTTTCCTGGCTTTGCTTGCCAGTTTGGTGAGGGAGATCCCATGGAGGGAGAGGAGAGGGACACAGGGAAGGGCTGGGGTGGTGGACATCTGCTCCCTGGGACCTGGTTGGGTTTGACAAGGCATTGCAGCTTCCTGCAGAGCCCCTCTATCTCTAAACCAGAGAATCACAGCCTGGTTTGGAAAACCAGACTGGTTTAATAAGCTCATCCCACTTCATCCCCTGTCATGGGCAGGAACACTTTCCACCACAGCAGGTGCTCAGAATTTTCTCTTTCTGCAGAGCTTCTAGTAGCTCTGGGCACTGATAAACTCCTTTATTCCACTTCCATGGGTAGAAATTCCACAGGAAGGACTTCCATCCAGGAGGAACCATGGGAGGCATGAGGGACTCTAAACAATCTTGAGGGAAAGAATAAAAAGGCTCCAACTGGGCATTCTAACCTAAAGGAGATGCAGTTTCGTCCTGGCAGAGAGCTGACATCCCCTTGGATCTGCCACCACCATCAGGAGGAGCTGCTGCCATAAGGCCCATTCCCAACTTGCTCCTGCCCCAGGGAAGGGCGAGACCCCTTGGGACAGAGGTGACCCTGCTGGGGAGGGACATGGACACCAGGGCAGGGCCAGATGCCGGAAGGCTCCAGAGGCCGTGGGGAGTGTGGGAAGCACGGTGCAGCTGCCGGATTTCATGATCCCTCACGGCTGGGAAATGGGAGAATGGAATCTCAGCCTGTGCTGGGCTGAGCCCTGAGCTCCGATTAAGGCTCATTTACTTCAGGAGGATTTATGAGGGTGTTTAATTGCCTCACTGAGTTGGGCTGGAGTCAAGTGCGCTTTGTAAACGCTTCGTCAAGCTGGGGCCTGAGCAATTAGCAGGGATTGCTGCTGCTGGGGAAGGGAAAACCACAGGTTCAGCCACGTTCCATTCCAGAGGGTGGGATAAGGCTGCTTGGGGTGCACAGTACAGGCCTGGAGAAAGGCTAGGAGACCTCCCAACACTCCTGTGGGAGATGCTGCTGGTCTCTCCATCTCATCAGGTGTGGAATAACCATCTCTATGGGGTGGGGGATGCTGGAATGGGCTGGAATGATCGCCTCCATGGGGTGGGGGATGCTGGGGGACTGTGCCTGCTAGCACAATGCCCCAGGGCACAGGGATTTGGGTCACCAGGGATTTGGAACTCCGTCGTGGCTGTAATCCTTCCAGTGCTCCCAGGCTGAGCCTGCGGAGCCGTGTGGCTGCTCTGGATGTTCAACAAAACAAACCCAGCCTGGAAATGAAGGTTGTGCAGGGCTGAGCATCTCCCGGAGCCAGGAACAAAACAACAGAGTGAGGAGAGGAGCCCTGGACACAGAAAGAACATTCTGGGGAGCTCTTAAAGACACTACCAGAGCGATTTCCTACAATAGCCTCGCCCAGTGTGTGCCCTGAAGGGCAAAGAGCTGCTCCAATAAATAGAAAAAAGCCTGAAGTGACCAAGATCAGCATTTCTTTGCCTGAAAGTGTTCAGGCTTGCAGTTCTTGGCACCTTCTCAGCTGAAGGAGGAAAAAACCAAATCCATGGAGCAGCAGCAACCTCCTCCCTCCATTACCTTGCTCAGGTGCTCATGGCACGATCAAGGCTCTGTCCCGGGCAAGGGGAGCAGGCTTGGGATCCACAGGGCAGGACAGCTCCAGCCAGATCCCCTCCATGATCCCAGCCCAGGCTGCTCCAGGCAATTAAAATCTGGTTGTACACCCAGAGCAGGTATTTTGCAACCAGGTGAGTCGTTCCCGTGGTGGAAAAGCTTTGCAGGGACACGTACTCCCAGACCCCCCCCCCCCCCCCCCCCCCCCCCCCGGCAGGGCAGGCAAAGTCCAGCTCCAACAAATAAAGGCACAGGACACTGGGGCTGGGTGGCTGCTCACATTCTCCTTTATTGTTCACACCACACACCTTCCCCTTGGCACTTCACTGCAAGGATTTGCTTAAAAAAACCACACACGCACCCCCAGAGCTTGGTGTGGCTGTGCCACAACCAGCTGAGAACAGGCATTTTTAAAGAGATTTATTTTATTCCCCCCCACTTTATTTTCTTTCAAGTGTTATCACTTCCAAACCAAACAAATAAATTTTTTAAAAGATACTATTAAAAATAAAAATTTAAAAAACCCCCCCACAAACCGAAAAAAACAACCTTCCCTGTGGCTTTGGGAATGTGCCAGGAGCTCCCACACCAGCTGCACTCAGGGAAATGCGTTTTTTTTTGTGTATTTTCAGTTTTGTTTGAAAAGGACAGTATTTCTCATGTGTATTTTTTTAATATACTACAGCCTGAAATTCAGTGCAATAGATACAACTACAGTGCAGAACTATACAAAAGTCATCCTATTTTCTTAGTTGCTATAGAAACTATAACCTTTTTCTGTACCTTTTGTATGCATTATACAGTGTGAATATACTCCGAGAATATTTACAGTACTTGGCTTGTCAAATCAGAACTTCTATAACTTAAATGTCTACTATTAACAACCATTGAACAAAAATATATATAATATAAATATCTTCCAGTCTATACACAGAGCAGGAAACGGCTGTATCCATGCGGTGCTGGATTTTGGTGAGTCCCGGGATGGGGGTGGTGATGGAGGGGGATGTTGTCGTGTGCGGCTGCCACTGGCGCTTCACTGTCGGGCAAATATTGCCGAGATTAATCCCAAAATTCAACAAGAAGACATCTCCCCTCTCCCATTTTCCCCTCCCATCTGGAATTCAGGCAAAAGGAGAGGAGCCTACGACAACGGATTGACCTTTCCAACCGATCCATCTGGACGGCTCCGTCCTCCACGCTGCCCCGGGCGGGAGGTCCCCGTCCACGAACCCACCACGGGGCTTGAAATCAAGGAAACTTTAAAAAATGACTCCTTTTCTTGGTAGTTTTTCTTTAAAAAAATATTAGATTTAGTCAATTTATGTGATTTCTTTCCTCTATGATTAGAACGTTAAAAAATAAGGTTTCCAGCTTTTTAAAAACTTCCTCTACATGATTTTCCATTAAATAACTATCGCGTCGTTAATAAACAACAGGGAATTGCCCTCCTGCTGGTGGGGGCTGCGTGGCTGGGTTTTAAAACACCTATTGGCTTTGAAATCCTGGACGCGAAACCAGCTAAAAAAGAAAATAAAATAAAATTCGTTCCTAGCAGAAAAAAAAAAATAAAACAGGTCAGTCTGTCCCCAGTAAACCACTGGGGGAGGCTGGAGAAGGGGCGTCAGTGCTGGACCCCCACCCCACTCCCTCCTGTCTGGGGTCTGTACAAAGTGTTTTAAAAAGTCCCCCTAGATTTGGGGGGCGGTGGCGCCGGGGGTCCAGGTTACACCTGCGAGTCAGCGCCCAGGCTGTGGAACTCGTCCGGGGTCTTGTCGCTCTGGCCGCCCCCGCTCTGCCGGAAGCCCGAGGCAATCTCGTCAAAGGTCCGGCCTTTGGTCTCCGGCACCTTGAAGTAGGTGAAGATGAAGAAGAGCACGAGCAGCACCGTGAAGATGATGAAGACGTAGGAGCCGCAGAGTTGCTGGGATTGAAGGGAAAGGGGAAGGTGAGCATATGGATGGAAGTCAAAGAATCATGGAGCTGTTGTGGTTGGAAAAGCCCACCAAGATCGAGTCCAACCACCAACCCAGCACAGCCAGGTCCACCCCTAACTCATGCCCCCAAGTGCCATATCCACATGTTTTTGAGCATTTCCAGGAATGGCGACTCCACCACCTCCCTGACCACTCTTTCCATGAAGAAATTTTCTCAATATCCAATCTAAACCTCAGCTTGGGGCTGTGTCCTCTCATCCTGTCCTTTGTTTCTTGGGAGCAGAGCCCAAGCCCCCTGGCTGTCCCCTCCTGTCAAGGAGTTGTGCAGAGCCAGAAGGTTGCCCCTGAGCTTCCTTTTCTCCAGGCTGAGCCCCTTTCCCAGCTCCCTCAGCTGCTCCTGGTGCTCCAGCCCCTTCCCAGCTCCGTTCCTATCTCTGGACACAGAGTAATAGGCCATGGCTAAAGGACCAGCTGGTACCACCCTGCCCACACCTTGCCATGGCTATCCAAGACCCAGGTCCTCCTTTCAAGGAACATCTTGAGTTCCATAAGGAACACTAAGTCAAGTTCCTGCTCCAGCCCCAAGTCCTTCTTCCCAAGGGATCTTAACCCAACCAAACCGCTTTAGCCCAGGTTTCAGGGCTCAAGGATGTGGCCCTGGAATTCAACACTGGGATCCAGCAGCAGGATTTGGCACCAAGATCTGACACCAAATTCCAGCAACGAGATCCAGCATGAGGAACCAGGAACCCACAACCAGACCTGGGCTTTGGATTTGGCAGCAGGATCCAGCAATAGGATCTGGCACTGGAGTCTGGCACAGGGATCCAGCATCAGGATCCAGCTGGACACTGTTTCCATCCCTGATCCAGAACTGGGATCTGGATCCACCCTGAACCAGTACAGTCTGAGAGGTTGGGACTGAGACTCCCCCAAATTGCTGGGATCCCCTGGGACTCACACCCAGATTCCTGGGAATCCTGTCCCCCCAGTCACATCCCCCCACTCCTCCAGTATTCCAGCCATGATTACCGCAATGTACTGGAAGCCCATTCCCACGATGAAGTTGGAGGTCCAGTTGGAGAGCCCAGCCACGGCAAAAGCAGCAGGACGGGGGCCTTGGCTGAACAGCTCCGCCACGATGAACCACGGGATGGGGCCTGGGCCAATCTCAAAGAAGGCCACAAACCCAAAGATGGCCACAATGCTGAGGTAGGACATCCAGGGCATTTGGTCCTAGGCCAAGGGAGAGGGAGAAGGTCAGTGCCATGAAGGGGACATAGCACATGGACACCTAAGCTGGTGCTAGCAGAAGACATGAGCTGGAAACTGGAATTCTGGGAACTTGGGAGAGATGTGACAATAAGAACTGAGTTCTCAGCCATCACCTCAAGGAAAAATAAGTCCTTCTCCTCTTCAACCATCCCTCCTCAACCTCCTCCTCCCAGCCTCCCCAGTACTTACCAGCAGCGTGAGGGCGATGGTCATGAGAATAGCACATCCAGCCATCCCCGCCAGCCCAATGAGGTGCAGGGTCCTGCGCCCAGCTCGCTCCACCACGAACAGCTGTGGGATGGACATGATCCGTCACCACCTCCCCAGCCTGCAGGAAAGGCCCCTTCTGCCACCCTCCCTAGAGGGACACTGGGGGGGGGGACCAGAACTCACTGAGACCACTGTGAAGGCTGTGTTCACCACGCCAGAGCCAATGGTGGCGTAGACAGGCTGCTCCACCCCAGACTTCTCGAAGATGCTGGTGGAGTAGTAGAAGACCTACAAAGGGCAGGGAGGTGCCACAAATCAGGTCCTGGAGCTCTGGGTGAACTAAGCTGACCCGTGGCATTCAGACCCCACCCAGACTCACCGCATTGATCCCTGAGAGCTGCTGGGAGAGCTGCAGGACAATGGCAATGAGGATGGGCTGGCGGTACATGGGCGAGCGGAACAGCTCCATGATGGTGACCTTCTTCTCCCTCATCATCTGCCGGCTCTCCTCCTTCATCTCCTGCAGGTCGCTGCTCACATCCGTCGTGCCTCGCAGCTTCTTGAGGACTGAGAGGGAGAGGTGGGGTCAGGAGATGTCAAGGACCCTGCAGAGTGCCAAGATGGGCCTGCAGAGGAATCACTCACCACTCTTGGCTTTGTTTTCCTCGTTGCGGTTGATGAGCAGGAACCGGGGGCTCTCGGGGGCAAAGGGCAGGATGATGCACTGCAGCAGGGCAGGAACGAAGATGAAGCCCAGCAGCAGCGGCCAGAGAGAGTCATTTCCCATGATCAAGTCCAAACCAAACACCTGAGGAGGAGGAGGAAGAGCGGGACTGAGCCACCCATCCCAGCTGGAAAAGTCCTGGTTGGACACAACTCCGCAACTCATGGTGTGCTCCAAGCTGGAACAGCCATTGGACGGACTCCTGTGCTGCTTCCAGGTGGCCAACAGATGTTAATATCCTGATGCTGCCCATCTCAAACCTTCAGATTCCACAGCATCCCTGCTCCTGCTGAGCTCCAGCTTCACCCCTCCCACCCCAGCTCCACCTGAAAGGTTGTGCAGATCCATAGCACCTCGTTACTGCAGGCCCTGATGAGTGTCAGAATCGAAAAAAGGGGAAACCCCTCCAAAATATTCTCCAGTGCTCACCTGTGCAATGAGGATGCCCAGGACGATGCCAAGCTGGTGGAAGGTCCCCAAGGCCCCCCGCAGGGCAGTAGGGGACACCTCACCCACATACATGGGCACAAAACCTGTGGTGAGGCCAGAGTAGAGGCCGATGATGAAGCGGCCGAGGATGAGCATCTCAAAGGAGAAAGCCATCTTGGAGAAGCCCATGAGGACAGCTGACACAAAGGCAAGGATGTTGGACATCAGCATGGAATTGCGTCTGCAGAGGGATGGAGGAGAGAGGTGAGGAACACCAGGAGAGCCCCAAGATCAGCCCTTGGCAGTCCTGGAACGCCGGGGTGGGGTGACGCAGCACAGCCTCCCCACTGAGGGATCCACCAGGCTCAGAGCTCACCTTCCAAAGCGATTGACAAAGAGCCCCACAGAGAAGGAGCCGATCATGCCCCCAACAGAGAAGATGGCAACAGAGAGGGACCAGAGCGTGGTAAGGGTGGCAGGGCTGATGGGCTCCTCGTATCGGTACAGCCACGTGCGGTTGTAGAAATCCTCAATCACCTGGAAAACAAGGAGAGAAACCAAACCACACATCAAACCTGCCCCCGCTTCAGCCGTGCCACCGGAGGGACAAGTCCCTGCGGCCACCACAGCTCACAAGACAATGCGTCACTGTCACCAGAGCCGCCGGCTGAGGCTCGGCTCCAGCCCAAGGGAGGGAACCTGCTGGGATAGGTGGGGGAAATGCAGCCAGACGGGTTCTGGGCTCACCCTGCCCAGAGAGGGAGAGATGGCACTGCCAAAACTCGCTGGGCAGGCACGGGGAGGTCATGCTACTCCCCAGGGCAGGGCAGGAGCCAGAGATGCACCGGCCTCACAGAGGAAGGGGAGGGACACAGGGCAGTTCCCATCCTCTTGGATACTCCTGGAGTTGGATTTCCAGGTTTCTTCCCCCCAAGAATTCCATAGCACACAATCTCTGCCATGGTTCTGCAGGACCATGATGCCAACATGCAACACAGGCCTTGGTTTGAAACACTAAGACCAGCCTGGTTTGTGAATATTAGCTGCTTTTATATAAATTTTGTTTCTTTATTATACACAAAATGTATACGCTTATATACAAAATACATTTATATACTTTTTGTATTCTTTTGATGTATTTTTAAAACCAGCCCATCGCTGGTAGCTTCACCAAGTTCCTGTCACTGGCCATGGCTGGGAAATGGTCTAAATGACCCTCTAACGTTTCCTTCCAACCCAAACCCTTCATAACACCATGATTTAAGGGTCACCCATCCCCAAACCACCACAGCAAAGGGCTCCATAACACCCCACCAAGCCCAGCTGGAAGGAGCAGGAATTCCAGAGATGTCCTGCTTTGCTGGGCCTCAGGTGGCTCCAAGATTTGGCTGTTCTGAAGGGCTTCACTCCCAATTCACTATTTACACCACTGTGCTTCACTTTCCACTTTTCCCATTAATACAAGCCCAAACAGGAACTCTGGCAGAGACAGCAGAAGAAATACATATTGGGCTGGGTACAAGTCCCAATAGTATCATTATTTTTCCAAGTTGTTCCTCTTCCAAAGCATTTAAACCATTAGAATTTCTATATTTAAGTGATTTTGTTCCATCCTGCTTCACCAAGGTTTGGATGCTTTTCCATCTTCTCCCAGTATTCCCAAAATAAATAATTGATTGGATTATTGGAGAAGTCTCAGCCAGCTCAGGCTCTGAGTAGGCCCGGGGGTATTTTCAAATACCCCTTCCTGCCCCTTCCTCCTGAAAAAAAAGGGATGTTTTGAAGAACCCAATGTGTTTTTGGGAGAGGAGGAGGTGAAATATGGGTTCAAAGGGAGAAGGGTGAAGAAAAAAAAAACCTGTTTTCCCCAAGACTGGGGCTTTCCCCCCTTTTCACCCAAGTGTTGTGATGCATCCCCACCCAGCTCCACTAATCCCAGTACCAGTTCATCCCAAACCTGTGCCCTGATGCATCTCAATGCATCCCCATCCCAACTCTGCCTCTCTGTGCATCCTCATCCTGACCCTTCACTCCAGTTTATCCCAGTGCACCCCCATCCTGCACCTCAATGTGTCCTGGGGTATTCCTGTCCCAGTCCTGCACCTCCATGCATTACCATCCTGCATCCCAACTCTGTGCCCTAGTTTATCCTAATGCACCCCCATTCCAAGTCCAATGTATTTTACTCCTGCACAGTAATCTATCCCTATCCCAATACCACACTTTATGTGTCCCCATCCTTAAAGCTGGGATGACCCCCTGTGTCCAGCACATCCTGCTGCCCAGGACAACCCTCATCCCACCTCCCCTTGTCCTCCCACACAGAGCATCTCAAATCCTTCCCCTCAACACTGGTGACTTGGCCTGCACCATGACTTCTCCTGGCCTGAGCCCAAGGGATTAATCCCCAGAAACATGAGGAAAACTGTGGCAACACCCATCATGAGGGTCTGGATTTGCTGGGTGCTGCAGGGACTGGAGCTCAGTCCCACGGGAAGCTCGCAGTTGGTCCCTGACCATGTCACCCAGAGCAGCCAGCTGGGAGACAATGGAGAAAAATCCTTCAGTCCAGGGAAACAAAGCTCCTCCTGGGATACGGCTCTGACCAGGGTGGTGATCATAGCATTCCTTCTTCTCACAGTGCCAGAGCTCAGGAAAACGTGGGCAGGTACCAGGGAGCAGTTCCTCAGTGCAATCTCAGGGATTTCACAGCTCACACGGCTCAGACACTGCTCCATTGCTCGTCTCCCAGGCAGAGTGCTCAGGGCCATCCAAGAACGGACATCCCCAATGCTGGACCAGTGCACGTGAAGGCAAGGAGGCACGGGGATAGTTCAGGAGCCTTCAGCAGCACCCTGCAGGTTCTGGGTGGGAGCCACAGCCTCCAGCCACAGGAATTGAATCCTGGGATTCAATACTAGTTAATGCAACACCTTGAAAGAATTCTCAGAGTTTTTCCTCTTCCCATACTGATGGGGCCTGGGGAGTTTTTCCACAGGGTCTTCTATCCCACGGGGCAACATTCCAGAGGCACTCACTGGGATGGGATTAAACTCTGGCAGTTGGATCCTACCCCCGTGGGTTGAATTCTTTGGGGTGGTGACACTCGGGGACAGCTTCACTCTCACCAGAGCCCCACTGTCCCTCCACACATCATCCCAGCACAGGAACCGTGCCCAGGGAACATCGCAAGCACCACATAGGAATTCTGAGATAATTTTCCAAGTGTTTAACACCTCAAACATCACCAGATCTGGGAAAACTCATGTTTTCTGTGGACCACGGGTATCTACCAGCAGCTGGAGGGTCCTGGCAGTACATGAGGAGAGGAACCAACACCTCCTGCTCTCCATCCCCCTTACAGCACTTCCCAGCCAATGCTCTCTCCTCCTGGGACATTGTGCCAGGATGCAAAACTCAGAAACAGAGCTCTTGGTCAGAGCAGCCACTTGGAATGACACAAACCTTAATTAATCCCCAGACCTTCACTACGAGCCGAGGTTAAAAGTTCCACCGGCCACACCCAGAGAGGAGCATCTTGCAGGCACTGCTGGGATTTTTTCCAACAAAAACGCCAAGCAAGGAGGAAACAAATTCTCCCGGGAATGCTGGAGCTAAACAGCTCCCTCTTAAATCCCATTACAACCCTAAGCTGCCTAGCGGGATGTACTATTTTAGCCAGGCTGGCAGCAGAGGCTGGTTTGTTTTCGGACACGGGGGCGGGGGACTGCTGGGTGGTAGAATTTTGCGACAGAGGGGCTGGAATTTCCCTGCGGATGGTACTGGGAGCACTCACCTTCTGCGGGGCGTTGATGACGCCGGTGTTGTATCCGAACTGGAGGGAGCCCAGCACCGCTCCTCCCACAGCCAGCATCAGGCGAGCCGTCATCTGCCGGAAAACAGGGAAAAGGGCTTAAATCTGGGATCTCCGCAGCCCTGTCTCCCGCACCGGAGCGATAGCAGGGCGCTGCACGGGATGCTGGGAAGGCGGCGAGTACAAATATTCAGAATAAAAGAGAAAACTCACTATTTTTGGCGCTAAGGGGGAAAAAGAGTCACAAAAACTGTCATTTTGGGGGTTAAAAAACCCCATGGTTTGGGGGATTCCCGGGATTTCGGCCCCGGGGTGGGCCGGAGGTGTTCTCGGGGCTCCAAGGGTCCCCTCGGAGGCTCCGTGTGACCATCGGGCTCCGGGCCAGCGCCGGCCGCTCCCAGGGCACGGCGGAGCCTCCGTGCGCTCCCGGCCGAAGATGCTCCGGGAAGCCGCCGCTAACAACGCTTTTCCATCGGAGTCTAATTAAAGAGTCGCTGAACAAAATCCTGGTTAGTTGGCAAAGCCTTCCCGGGCCTCCTCTTCCTCCTGCCTGAGCCGGAGCAACAATCAGAGCCTTGTTCGGGAGCGGGGTCAGGGCAGGGCAGCGCTTGGGCCACCTTCGTTAGCGGCCCAATTATCCCAGGCAGGAGATTTTCCCGGCACTAGAACCAGGATCCGACATTCCCCCTTAATCAGCTTTGGGATGAGCCACGTGAAATTTATAAACCCCTTAATTTGAGGTGGTGGAGGGGGTTCCTCCCTAAGTACCAACATGTCACCCTAAGGATGCTCCCAGAGTGTCTTGGATTAATATTCCCAAGGGATTGATGCTTCAGATCCCATCTAAATGAGATGGGGTGATTCCAACTCCCCCCTCCCCCCCAAAAAATAGGGTATTTTTTATATTTAAGAACCATTCCCCTCTTTCTTTTAATAAATAATGGAATTAATGCTGTTCCCTGACCCTGCCACTCTGGCCACCGCCTCCCTTCACGTGAAAGTTCCCAGGGAAAAAGCAGAGGGAATGAAGCCAGGCCCGTTAATGAAGCTCATTAATTAGGCCTGGCCCCAACAGAACTAATCAGGGAGGTTTTGGCACTTGGATTTGGTTGGTGCTTCAGAGTAAATCCACGCCAAGGAGAAAATCTCCTCCCTGTTTGGGAGGGCATGCAAGAGCTGGTAAATTGGTGGTGTCCCAAAAAAAACCCAACAAAAACAAACAAACAAACAAACAAAAAACCAACAGAAAAAGCCCCCAAAACCCCACAATTCGAACTGTGACCCTCCCCCAAAAACCTAAGATGGGAATGCTGAGAGCACCTGCTGCTTGGGGAAATATTATTTAAAAATGAGGGATTTTGGGGGGTTGAGTGGGTTTGGGGGGAAATTGGGAGGTTTAGGGGATGGGGTGATTTTCCTTTGCTTTTGGGAGATGACCCTAATTTGTTTGGGTCCCGATTTTGCCTTTTCCCGGCTAAAGGGCACCCTGGGAGCTGCCAGGCGCTCCCCTAGGTAGGGCAAGCACAGGTGAGTCATGGCTCCAGGGATGGGGATGCGGCAGCAGAATGAACTTTGCTCCAGGAAGGTGAGAGGTAACAACACCTTGATGCACTCACAGCAGCCACTACCCCCCAAAAAAAATTTAAATTAATTTTTCCATTTTAACATTTCGAAAAAGGGAACTTTTCATAGCAACAACAACAAAAAAATTTGTATTCCCGGAGAAAAAAAAAACCCTAGTATTTTGATTAAATTACAGCAGTTTGAAGATATGAAAGGGTAAAACTGGCACGAAAACTGCTTTTTGGAGGCTTGTCCTGAGTAAGGTCAGGGTGAGTCAGCTCCTCCCACTCCCTTCCTAGTTCCAAACTCGCTGCCCGGCTCTGATCCGGGAGCCTTTCGGCTCGAACTTCACCATTAAAGGCAACTTTGAGGGGAAAAAAAATAATTAAATAAAAGGAAAAGTCCATTTTTAAGGGCAGCTTTGCCCAGGCAGCTCCTGCCAAACCCCACGTGGGTTTTTTAACTCCTTGCAGAAAAAAGCATCTTTATCAGGAATTTTGGGACGAATTCTCTCTTATTTTCATAAAATAAACTTATTTAAGCCCAGCTAGACCCCAAACTCCTGGTTTCATCCCTAATAATTCCTCTATGTTATAGGAAAGACAAATTGTAAAAAAAATTGATAGCATTTGTTTTCTTTTTAGCTGCTTCCTGCTTCCTCCCCAGCTCCAACACGGAAGCCAGGACGCTCTGAGGAGGATCCAGGGGGGCGACAGGGGCCCCCAAACCCACTGCCTTCGGCTTGACAACTCTATTTTTAACCCTTTTTTTTTTTAATCCTCCAGCCTGGAAGGACTTTGGGATACAGCCCACCTCATGGATCAAGGGAATGAATAATCCCTTTAAAAGCAAAATTATAATCTTAAAATATTAATATAGAAATATTGAAAGAGTGGCCCAGCAGGGAATTCCGACTTTTTTCACTCCAGCATGGAGAATATTGGGATGCTGCTGCCTCCTAGAAAGAAAGGTCTTCGTAATTCCTTCTAAATAATATTTAAAAATGTGTTCTGGAAGGGAATTTCAACTTTTTTTACTCCAGTGCAGGAAGATTTGGGCAATTTTGGGACGCTCATTATTTCACGGATCAAGTGAATTAAAAATTTATCTAAAAGCAAATTAGCAATAACACAAAAAACCGAAAGTCCCAGGAGAACATCCCATTTTTTTACTCCAGTGTGGAGGATTTTGGGATGATGTCTGCCCCATGGAGCACAAAAGAAAAATAATAATTCCTTAAAAACCCAAATCATAGTTAAAAAAGGGTGTCCCAGGAGGGAATTTTGGGAAAATCCACATGACAAAAACACCACTAAAATGATCCATGAGGATTTAAGGAGTGGTCCCATCTGAGGACAGAAGAGGGGATGTGGGCAGTTGGTGCAGCCCCTTGCACACTCATTTGCACATTCCCGGGGGCGACAGCACACGGATAACACGGCTGCAGACACCTCCCAACTTGGGAAAAGCTCACACCCCCACGGAAAGCCAGGAAAAAGCCACTCCAAACCCACAGGAGGGGACTTAAAGTCAGAGAATTTGGGGGTCACACCGGTACGGTGGGGACCGGGAGGGATTTGGGCTGTGGGAGAACACCGGGGGGGATGGGGAGAAGCATCGGAGTGGCGGAATTTGATTTTGTATGTATTTTTCTTCCCTACTTAAAGGTCATCCAGGGACGTCAACACAATCTCAGTGAGTTTTGCAACTGCGACCAGCATGGGAGACGTTTTTGCACGGAATGAGCTGGAAAAAACACACGGAATGTGCAACCCTCCCCCCCCCCCCCCCCCCCCCCCCCCCCATCCTGGGTTAATAATATTAATTATTAAATATTAAGGGGGTTGGGGAGGGGAGTTTGTCCCCCATCTCCCAACCACCAGCTGCTTCTGTGAAAAATCCCCTTTTTTCCCATGTAAAACACACTCTGGATGGAAGTGTCACCCATCAGTGCTTGGCAAATCATCGCTGCAATTAATTACCTTTACAAAAATTAATTATTTCTAACCCAAATTCATCCAAGGCGGGAGGTTGCGGAGCTGGAAATACAGCGGGAACGCGACTCCGGCTCCATTCGGGCAGCCGGGAGTTAAATGCGTCGGATTTCTTGGGTATGAGACCAAATTTGCGTTTAATTCCTGCCCCCATCACCGCGCTGCCGGCCGGCACGTTCCCGGCTCCCACCCCCAATCCCACCACTCATCCTGGAAAACAAGCGCGGCGGCCGAGACGGCTCGCTATGAAATCATTATAAAATAGAAGATATATAGATAGCTAGATATAGATCCTTACATTTAAGAAGATTGTGTATTTCATGCTCCAAAGGGGGAGGGGAGGAGGAAGATACAGTTGATTTCCAGGGGGATAAATACCAAGAGGGATCATTCCTGTCACATCTTTAATTAGGATAAAATCACGATTTTGGGGATTAATCACACTTCGTGCCGCAACGCAGTCAATTTCCTAACACATCTCCCCCGACACCCTCCCCCTCCCAAAACAACAACCCAGTTGGATTTATTCCAACCTTTCCCAGATGGGAATATTTGGGGGGTCGGGAATATTTTGGTGGTTGGGATGAAGCAAATGGGATTGATGTCAGTGACCTGCTGGAATTAACCACACGGATCGTTTTGGGCTTTTACCCCACACATTAATTATAAATTAATTAATTTGGGATGGGGAGGGTGTTGGGGGATCCCAGCCGCTGCCGAGCGGCCGGGAGAGCTCAGAGCATTTAATAACTCACTGTTTGGGATAAATTAATGGGAATTGGGTCAGGACCTCCAGACCAAATGTGCCCGGCCGAATCCCAGCTCTGAGGGGATCCGCGGGGTCACCCCAACCTCGCTCCCCCAAAAGCCACCTCGGCCTTTGCTGGCCTCTCAGGCCACCTCCTCCCCACATTCCCGAAACAGGGTCAAAAGGGACAGCATCGAGTCGGTCCATGGCGGTTACGCATTTCGGGGGGAACGGGGAGCCCAGAAGCGGCTGCCGGGCGTGCTGCGACGCGCTGAGCCGGCACCGGCCGCTCTCTGGAGAGCGCTCCACTGGCGCTAAGGGTACAAAATAAAGCAAAAAGGCGCTCGCAGGCGGCGGCGGCAGCAGCAGCAGCAGCCGCGCGTGTGCGGCTCAGAGTTGTGTAACGCAGGGCCGGGGACGCGGACTCACCTTGCTGCCGGTGTCCATGGCGGGGCCGGGGCCGGGGCCGTGCGGGGCCGTGCGGGGCCGGGGTGCTGCGCGGGGCGCGGAGCGGAGCGGGGCGGAGGCGCGGCCGCCGCCGGGGCATTGGCGCTGCTTAAGAGCGCGGGCGGGGGCGGCGCGAGGCGGCGGCGCCAATTGGGCGGCGCGGGGCGGGGGCGGGGCCGGGCCGGGGCGCGGGGCCGGGAATGGGGGGCGTGGGAGGGGGGCGCGCGGGGGGCGGTGGCGCGTGCGGGGCTGCACGTGGGCGGCGGGGGAGGGGACGGGACGGGAACGGGGCCATGTGTGAGGAGGAGAGAGAGTGAGTGTGAGTTTGTGTGTGAGTGTGTGAGAGAGTGAGTGTGTGTCTCTGTGCGTCACTGTCTACAATTGTGTGTGTGTGAGAGAGAATGCGCGTGTGTCACTGCACACGTGTGTGAGTGTGTGTGTGTATCAGTGTGCAAGTGCGAGTGTGCAGGTGTGGGTGTCACTGTGTACACGTGTGTGAATGTGTGTGTGAATGTGTGTGTGTGTATGTGTGTGTGTAAACACATGTACGTGAGTGCGTGTGGCTGCTCATATGGCGGGTGTTTGTGTCACTGTGCATGTGTCTGTGTGAGAGCACAGATCTGTGTGTGCGAACCGTGTGTCAGTGTTCATGTGTGTGGCTGTGTGCACAGGTGTGAGCATGTGAGTGGCATGTGTGTGTACATGCGAGTGTGCAAGGGTGTCCGCCCCTGTACATGTGTGTGAGTGTGCACTGGGTGCATGGATGTACCTGTGTGCACGACTGAGTGCACACCTACGTGAGCCCGGCTCTGCCACCCACACCCCAAAACTCCCCCTTCCCCCCGCAATTCGTATTTTAAAATCCTTAAAAATCACAAAAAATCCTAAAAAGTGTATGGAAAATGCAATTCCCATTGTTGTTCCTGCTTTAAAAAACCAAAAATTGCGGAAATGTTGGGAAAAGTGACCCAAAAAATGAAAAAATGCACAAAAAGTGCACAAATATTGAAAAAACACAGCAAAAGCACAAGAAATTATTGTGGAATAAATGCATCACAAGAAGGTAAAAAGAGAGGGGAAATGGCCAAAAATCAAAAAAAGTGAGCTAAAAGTTGCATAAAAATTGAAGAAGAAGGGGAAAAACTAAAAATATAAAGAGGAAGAAGAAGGAAAAAAAGGAAAGGAAAAGTAAAACACAGAAACGTACAAAAATTTTTAAAAGCCCAGTGGAAAAAAAAAGAAAAATGCAAGTATTGCACCAAAAAAATCTTTCAAAAAAAGAAACACACACACACAAAGAAAAGGAAAAAATACTGTGCACCAAAAGGCATAAAATTTAAAGAGTAAAAAAGAGGAGAATGCAAAGAAATGACACCAAAAGAGCAAATCCCAAAAGCACCAAAAAGGCAAAAGTGGAAATCGCACTAAAAAACCCAGAAAAACAATCATAAATATTAATTTTCATTCCTAAAGCTGACGGATTTTGCCCCAAATTTGGCCATTCCGGGCAATTCCTCACCTGTGAATTCCACTAAATATCTATTGGATCCATCCCAGCCCCTTTTCCCCTGTCCCCAGGGATCCGGGGGGGTTTTGCCGACTCCGCGGTCCGGGCGGGACCCCTCCCCGGCGCCGCGGGATTGCTGATGGAGGGAAACGGCCGGAGCGGGATAATCCCGGCGGGGCCGAGGGGCTGGAGGGGATTTAGGGGGATTTGCTCCGGGGAAAAGGGTTAAAATAACAGTGGGGGGAGGGGTGGGGGGGGGCGGAGGCCACCGGGATGGGCTCAGTCATTCCAAGGATCCAGGTCTTGCTGGAGATGGAGGCCAAGGGTGGGTGGGCTCCGGGAGTCCACCCGTGTCCAGGACAGGTCAGGGGGCTGGGATCAGCTGCTCATGGGCCTGGAGCTCTGGTGGACACTCGAGGCCGCAGGGATGGGCTCAGGGAGTCCAGTCATGCTGGAGGACAGGGACAAAGGGATGGGATCCGCCTTTCCGAGGGATCGGGGCTCTTTTGAGGACAAGGGGTATGAGGGATGGGGTCAGCTTCTCCATGGATCCGGACTGTGTGGAGAACAGGGACAAAGGGATGGATTCAGGTCTCCATCCTCGCCCCCTGGCCCACCACAGATTTCAGCTCTGACGCCCCCAGCACGGCCCCCCACGCCCATCCCAGGGACACCTTCTGTAAATTCTCATTCCCAGCAGACGAGGAAATCCGGGCTCCCGATCCTTTCGATCGCTTCCCTACACCGCATCACTCATGACGAGTTTGTTATCTCATGGCCTCTCCCATCCTGACCCAGTGCCCCTCTCAGGAGCATCAGGGACACGCAAGTCCTGGTGACACGCAGGATTTGGGGAGGAGATTTGGACACAACTCCCATTTTTTCAGGTGAAGTCCAGGCTGAAATCGCCTTTCCAAGAATGTTTTTTAGGGAAATAAAACTGTCCTCACAGGATGGATCATAGAAGAAAAATTGGCTTTGCTGGGACTTGATGAGGTAGGCCAAAAGTCCTGCATTATCCCTTAAAATATAGGGAAACCAAAAAATTTGTCCCCCAACATAGAACATCCTTGGCCTGGAGTTAATCCACTCTAGGGCAGAATTTATTTCAATATTCCCAATGTCCTTCAACATGTTTGACCCTCAAGAAACTTTAAAATACTTCTCTGAGCCAAAAAGTTGGAATGTATCCTTTTAAAGTCCAGCCAAAAATCCCCAAAAATAGGATTTCCAGACCTCCACCATCCCAATTCCTCCAAATTCCCCCAAAAATGACAGAAAAAATATGCAGGAGTGTGTCATTCCAGTACAACAACCCCAGCACCCAACAGCTGGACCAGCTGCCAACATCTGTCTGGCACTACACCCCGATGATGCCGCCAGCAATCCATAAATAGGGTGTTTTTCCTGGCATGAGGCTCTTTGGAGGGGTGGGTTGAGCTGGGGTCAGGTTACCTGGAAAGCCTCAGCCCAGGTGATGAAATTGGGGATAAAGTCCATCAGGAAATAGGATTTGTCATAAAATTGGGTTGGGCAACATTGACACAACTTCCACAGCAATTTCAGCCTCACTTTAAATGGCCTAGCTTGGCCTTTCCATTGGGATTTAGAGCTGCTCCCATACAGATTTTTGGCTCCTATCTGGGGGATGCTCCTGGAGCCCCCTTGGTCCAGCCCTAGGGATGTGACAGAGCTCCTGAATATCCTTAATATTTGGACTTAACAGCTGGATTTCCTCGGATTTCACTTTTTATCCTTAAACCTGGATTAGTTAAACCCCAGGATTAGTAAAACTGGGATTAAAGTGCATTACACCCTCCAGTCCTTGGGTTAGAGTGGAATGGAGAAAAGTTCCATGTCTGTAAAAGCAGGAACACTGATCCAAATAAAATCAATTATTATAATTTAATGTATTTCAATTAATAAATAAAAAGTTTTCCAGCCCAGGCAGTGAGTTCCTTGTCCTAAACTGACCTGGTTTTGTTGGCTTTTCACTCAATAAACACAGCAAAGATGGCAAAACAAAGGGAATTTCAGGTTTATCCATGAAAAGGGGAAAATCACCCCTCACTTCTGGCTCTTCCGAAGATGGGGTTTCCATTTCATCCCTTATTTTGCATTTTTAGGGCACCACAACATAGATGAAAACATGGAGAGAAAAGAGGTCGGGGCTAAAAATAACCGGGTGAGTCACAGACGGTACTAGGAGTGTTGTACTGACAGAGCCAGAGCTGAAACCCATGGGAAGAGGAGAGGAAAAAATCCATTTTCCCTTCGGCTTCACACGTTCATGCACGAAGATTCCTAGTCTGTCTGCAAGAAGAAAGAGAAAGGGGGATATATGGTTATTTTTATACAATAATATAATATCATGTAATGTGATGTAATATAATATATTTATATAATCCTGCTTTTCCCATTCTATAAAATTACCTTGGTTTCCCAAAGAACCCCTAAAACAGCCAAAACAGCAGAAAAAGGGGATTTCCCTCCCTCTTCCATGATATTATGATGAATTAATTCCCATTTGCCTATTATTTTCCCCTTGGGGAGCTATTTCTTGAAGTCAAAGACTTTTACTGACAATAATTAGTCCTTAAGGTTAATAAGCAGATAATGGCCACTCCCATGGCTTCATTTACAGGGATGTTCCCTTTAAAATTTTTTTTTAATTAATTCTTTGATTTTATTTCATCCCATTGCCGTGACGTAGAGGATGCCATGGGGGACTTTTGGGGGAAAAGGTTTTGAGGTTTTGGGGTCCAGTCACTGGGATTTTGTCCACCTGGGGAGGAAAGGGGTTGAAGAGGGAGAAAAGAAAGGCAGAGTAGGGAGAAAAAAATAGATGGATTACAAAGAAAAAGGGTGGAATAGGAAGAAAATTGGTGGAATAGGGAGAAAAGTCAGAAGAACAGGGAGCAAAAAGGTGGAACAGTGAGGGAAAAAAACGTGTGACAGGGACAAAAAAAGGTGGAATAGGGAGAAGAGATGGAACACGAATTTTTTTAAAGGTGGAATGGAAGGAAAATAAGAGTGGAATGAAGAAAATAAGTGGAATAGGGAGAAAAAAAGTGGAAAAGGGAGAAAATGGGTGGAACAGAGCGAAAAAAAAGGTGGAATAGGGAGAAAAATGGGAGGATTAGAGATAAAAAAGGGTGAAACAGAGCAAAAAAACAAGGGTGAGACTGAGAAAAAAGGTTGGATCGGAGAGAATAAAAGCAGAATAAGGAGAAAGAAAGGTGTAATAGGGAGAAAATGGGAGGAACATAGTGGAAATAGGTTAGAAGAGGGAGAAAAAAGGTGGAACACGGAGGGGGAAGGAGGCAGAAATAGTGGATTCGCGAGAGAAAGGAATAAAGCTGTTTTTCCCTGTTTCTACCACTCCCGGCACATTCCCAAGGTCCCGGCCCTGGCCCGCGTTCGGAGCACTTGGAGGTTTGGGAATCGTGCAAGGAGGGGAGGGTGTGCCAGAACCCCAGTACCCCAAAGGAGCACTTTCCCCGCTCCGGCATCACCATCCCGGTGGTATCCATCCACACTTGCTCAGATTTAGGAATTTTCCAGGTTTTGGGGGGATTTTACAGCAGCCAATCACAGCATCCTACAGAGAAATCCGGTGTTTGCTCCCAGAGTGATTAATTTCTTTACAGGCAGATTTTGATCTTCCCATCCCATATTCCCTGCCAGGCTTGGAAAATCCCAAAAATCCCTGATTTTTCACTCAAAATAGCCCAATTTGCCAAAAGTAAGGCATCCTGACAATCCTGGCGCTGCCGGTAGGAAGGGATTCTCCTTCCGCCCCTTGGCATCCCTGGAACGCCTGATCATTCATGAGGAGCCTGGAAAAGGGCTGGAGGCGGACTTTGGAGATGAATTTTAGGGGATCTGGAGTCAGAGGGTGCATAAATGTTAGTTTGAGGGTGGGAACGTCGTCAGGCTGTGAGCCAGGTGCTGCCGGGGGGTATAGGATGAGGTGTTCCACGCATCCCACTGTGGATGGAGAAGGAGATCTCATCTTATGAGATGCTCCATTTTCAATTAATTAATCGAATAACGATTTTCCTCTTTCTGCACAAGGTACATTTTACCCCCTGGGTCCACCAAAAGCATGTGGGTGCAGGTGGCTTTGGCATCCCAAGCTGGAAAACAGTAGGAAGGGAAAGAAAAGCCCCAAAATCCTAATTTGTTCTATTAAAAATCCCTAGGGCTCCAGACAAGATGGGCTTTGCCTCCCCATCCCTTGCTGACTGAGAAATGCCCAGTTTGAGCACTTCGGGAATGGGTCGGAGCAGGCTCCATGGGCAATTCCCGCCCCGCAGGAAGGAGGATTAATCCCCATTACCTAATTAACTGCCTGAATAATAATGAGTCAGGTATTTGTGTGTCATCAGCGCCTGGCTGCAGGGACATGTCGGAGACAGCAAACGAGGCTCAGCAAATCCAGGCGCTAAAAATTCCTCCGATCTCCGTTTTCCCGGGTAGGGAGCAGCTCTGCAGGGTGAGGCCGGTGGCTCTGTCCTCCCAGGACGCTTCAGCTCAACTTCCTGGTATCACTGTCCTTCCAAGATGGTGCAGTTTTATTTGGGGGATTCCACAAATCTAAGAAAATGAAATTCAAATTTTTTTGGGATCGTGGTTCTCCCAGGATGACACAATTTGAATTTTGGAGGCTATCACTCTCCCAGGATAACTAGATTTCATTTTTGTGGGGCCTCCCTTCCTCCCAGAACGATACAACTTGGGTTTTTTTAGGAATATCACCCTCCCGATGTGATGCAATTTAAATTTGGGTGGGCAACGTGAATTTTTGGGGAGTGTCACTCTCCCAGCACCAGGCAATTCGAATTCTGAGTTAGTTGTAACCCTCCCACGAGAATACAATTTGAAATTCTGGGGGCATTACACCCAGCCAGGGTTATAAAATTTGATTTTGGGGGTCATTATCCTCCCAGGATAATGCAATTCTGTTTTGAGGGGCATCACCCATCCAGGATAATGGAATTTGAATTTTGAGGGATTATCATCATTCCAGGACTATGCAAATTGATTTTGGTGGTGGAGGGAGATGGGGGGCATCAACCTCCCAAGGGGATGAACTTTGATTTTTGCAGGGATATAGCCCAGCCAAGACAATGCAATGAGATTTCTGCGGTGGGGTATCACCCTCTCACAATAGCAAAAGTTGATTTTTGAGGGGCTTAGTGGATTCTCAGGACAATGTAATTCACTCTTGGGGGGATCGTTATCCTCCCAGGATGATGCAATTGGATTTTTTGGGAATAGCACCCACCCAAGACAATACAACTCAATTTTCCTGAGGTTCTCACAGCACCCTTCCACCTTACACAGCCTCACCCGCCCTCTCCATAACCCCATTCCCCAAACTCATGATTAAGCAGCTCCCAAAAAACCCAGGAGGCAGATTACAAACTCCTTTCCAAGTGGGAGAAGAAGAAAAGCCACGTCGACGGCTTGCTTCCAAAAAATTGCCAAGCTCCCCAAAAATGCCTTATAAATAACCTGGAATAAAAGGTTGGATCAACAATATTATTATTATCATTATTATTGCTGGTGGTGGTTTTCTTGTTGCTGCTAATGTTGTTTTTGTTGTCAGCATCGATGGGAGTGACAACACAGCTCTTAACAGCCCTTTCCTCGTGGATTTGGGGATATTCTCCCTATTTTGGGGGGTGATACAAAGCTGTTAAATTAAAGCAATGGAAAATAGTCCCAAAAACTCTGACCTGGGTGGATTTTCTGCTAGTGCTGGGTCACCATCCCCCTGCTTCTCCCAATTAAAAGAATTAAGGGAAGGAAATTGGAAATGTGGCCCCTGCTGCCCCTCATCAGGAGCAATTAAATCCCTTGGGTTAATGAGCAGGATTTAATTAGGAAAAGAGAAAGGCTCCACTCCTTAGATGGAAGTGGAGACAACAGAGTGAGGGGCTCAGATCCCCCCAGTAATGGGGGATGTGATAGAGAAGGTCTGGCTGTGGAAAAGGGGGGATCAATGCTGTTTGCCATAAAATTCCCATATTTGGGGTTTTCCTGTCTGCATTTGGCCAAGGAGATGCCAAGAGCCTTTTTGTGCCATATCCAGGCATTCCACAGGTTTAAAGATTTTAAACTCAAATTTGAGGCTCAAATGGATCTGGAATTCACTAATGGCCAGACTGGCTCTGGTATCTCTCCAGGTGGATTTCCCTTCCCCATTCCTGGGAATGTAAATGGAATGGGGGCAGGTAAAAGCCCTGAAGATGTGCTAAAGGGCGGCCAGCAATGCCCGGCTCTATCCCAAATATCCCCCTGCACCTTTGATCCCACATCATCCAATGCCCCACACACCTGTGTAAGCATCTCGTGCTGTGTTCTCAAGATTCCCTTCCCACATAATCCTGTGCAATCCTATAGAATTCTATGCAATCCCAGTGGAATCTAATGCAATCCCATGGATTCACCTGATGAAATGCTGTGCAATCCCATTCAGTCATCCCAAGGAATCCTATTCAATCACTTCATGGAATCCCATACAATTCCACAGACTCCCATGTGATCCCATGCAATCACCCCATGGAATTCCATTAAATACCATGCAACCAACCCATGCAATTCCCATACAATCACCACAAAGAATCCCATTACATAACTTGTAACCATCACATGTAATCCCATGCAAGATGATGAAATTGCATGCAATCACCCCATGAAATCCCATGTTATTCCTGTGCAATTCCCATGCAATCCCAAAATCTAGCCCCCATGGCTAGCAGCTCTGCTGCATCCTGCAGGAAGGCAAAGCCCCCAGCACTGCTTTTTAGCACCAAATTCTTTGCATAAGAAGGAGATAGGAAAATGCTGGAAAAGTGCTTCCCAGCACGTCCTGGCATGCTGGGGAACCGGCCCAGCTGCAACCGCCCCAGTGGGATTGGGGGATGCCCAGAACAACCCATAAAGTCTGAAAACGTCTCCCATCGGGGTTCCTTGGATACTTCGAGTCACAATTTTGGGAGTGAGGGGGTTCAGCAATGCACACCGGGATGATGAGCAATGATGGTGTGATGGATCCAAATTTTTGGGGATGTCATAGCAAGGTCACCCCAGATCTTGTCAGGGCTTGCCCATTCCCACGCAGCCACTTTGATACTTCTGTACTTTTCAGTCTCTGAAATTCCTGTGGCTTTTGAATTTCACTCTGTGTTCCCCAGCCTGGGATTTCAGATGGATTTTTCCCTCTTTTCCACATTTCCTGGCTCACTGAGGGGGATCAGCATTTTAGGGCTTCACCCCCATTTCCCACAGACCTCCCAAAAATGTGGGTCAGCCAAGAAAACTCTCCCTTCCCAAACCCAAGGTCAAATCCTGGCAACACCCTCCCAAAATTGCTCCAGCCTAGAGCTGCTGGGACCTGCCCTGCTTGGCCACCAGAGCCCCAAAATTTGGGGGGTGGGGTCAGGTCAGGGCTTGTTGCCGCCTGTTGCAGGAGTTCAGGCTGGCATAGGAAGCATCAATCTGGATGCAAGTGAAGGCTGAGTCCAGGGAAGATCATGACATGAATAGGCACCATTTCCCAGTGGGAATGGGGGAGGCCATGGGGGATAGAGGAGATTGCAGGGTGAAGGACATCCATGGGCTGAAGGACACACATGGAATGAAGGATGTCTCTGGGATGAAGAACATCCATGGGGGCATGAAGGACATCCTTAGGATGAAGAACAATCGTGGGGTAAAGGACATCTATGGTGTCAAGGACATCCACAGGCTGAAGAACACCTGCTGAGTGAAGGAAGTTCAGGGAATGAAGAACATCTGCAGGGTAAAGGACCTCCATGGAGTGAAGGACATGTGTGGGGAATGAAGGGCATTCCATGGAGGAATGAAAGACATTCCACGGGGTGACAATGGGCAGATGTCCTGGAGCACCATTTGATCAGGGTCCCACTGAGGGATCGTGCACTGGGGATACCCAGGGACAGGTGACTGTGGGGTGGGGGTGGATTTTGGGGTGAGGCCCCGGCCAGGATCCAGCAGTGCTTCTAGGCTGTGGGAGCAGTAGCAGGAGCAGGAGGAGCAGCAGGAGCAGTTCCTTCCTCATTCCAAGCCCTTGCACAAGGGCGGGGTGGGCGTGTGCCGGCCTGACACAGGCGATGGGCACTATCTTGCCCAGGAGCTGCCTCCTCCCTGCCTCCTCATCCCCTCTTTGCGCATTTTCTGGGATGCTCCAGAGCTGGATGATAGAAAAAAATTCCCCTAGTATTGGGGAGCAGCATCATGTCCAAGCCCTTTTCCCAGGGTCACACTCCCTGGCAGCACCCACTCGGCTGAGGCATCTCCCAGCTCCTGTATCCCCCAATGTCCCCACATCCCACCAGCTCACTCAGGACCCAGATTTAGGGAATTTGCTCCAAAAAAAACTTCTCAAATGTTTCCAGCCGCCAAGCCGTGGGTGCCAATGATGAGGGAGGGTGCTGGGAACTAATTCACCTCGAGACTCTTTTTTTAATGGACATATTTTGAAGTTTCCTTTCTACAGCACAAGGAAAATGGGAATGCTGGGGTCTCCAGTGGGAGTCGGGCATGTGGGCTGGCATCGCACGGGGACCCTTACACATTCCGTTTGCACATTCCCTGCTCACACTCACTCCCTGTTCACACTCACCCCTTCACACTCACTTTCACACACTCACTTACTGCTCTCCTCATTCTGCATTGCTCCCTTTCCACACTCGCTCCCATCCCACGCCTCTTCACCTTGCACACTTGTTCCTTGCTCCCCTCTCCACCCTCCCTCCTTTTGCACACTGCACACACGTGCTCCCCTTCCATGCTTGCTCCTTTTGGAAGTTTGCTGCCCTGGAGCACCGATTCCCTTTGCACACTTGTCCCTTTGCACACCCATTTCCATGGGTTTGTTCCAACAGGCCCCTGCACACTCAGTCCCTTTCTCCACTCGCTCTCCCTCTGTGCTCACTCCCCTTGCACACTCGTTCCCCTTCCACTCTGGCTCCGTCTGCTCGTGCACTCCCCTTGCACACTCAGGCCTTCTGCAGACTGGTGTCCTTCTAGGATTGTTCTCCTTGTGCACTCACTCCCACACTTGCTCCTTGTGCACACTCACTTCCCTTGCTCATTTCTTTCCTTCCTACATGTTCTCCCCTTGCACACTCCCCATTCTCCTACACACTCCCTCCATCCCATGTTCCCCATTCCCTTGCACATTCCCATTCCCTTGCACACATTCCTGTTCACAAAGAGCCATCACGCCAAATAAACCCAGGGAAATGTTTATTCCCTTTGCCCCCGGAATTCCCAACCCTCCCCCAAACACGGGATCAGGGGGTGCAGGCTTGACGCCCCTGGCCTGGAGCTGTGTTTTGCCCCCACACTGTGGAATCCCAGATTTGGGGTCCCTCTGACGAGGACCAAAGCCCCTTTCCCACGCACTGCCCCCCCCCCCCCCCCCCGGCTATTTTCGCCACCCCCCGCGGTGGGAGCTTTTCTCTCTCTTCCCTTCCCCTGCCCAAGGTTTCCTCCCAGCTTCCTGGCCCGCCTGTTTATTCCCAAATCCCAGATTTCTTTGTTTGCCTGGCGGTAATTTTCCATCGAGGCTCCAAATCTTGAATTCCTGCATTGCCCACATGAAAAATTAATGTCCCGGTGAATAAAATAATCACATTTGTGGAGTTTGTAGGCACAAACCCTCATTTATTTTCCCTTCAAGTCCTGAAAATTCATTTCCCCAGAAGGTGGGAAAATAAATTTGGGAGAAAGAACAATATAGATATAAAGTTTTAATAAATACATTTCTGAATGGAGGATCTTGCCCAAAAAATAAAATTTTCCAAAAATCTGGGGGAAATTATCATTTTGCATCTATCAAAAATTGATTGACATCAGGATCTGGGACACCAGGGAACAGTGGAAGGATTGTATGTGGGTTGTGGATATGAGGACTTGGAGGGGTGTTTTCCCTACAGAGAAGAATCCTGAGGATGCTGGTTTGGGATGAGCCAGGTGCTGGAACCCAGGTGGAGGAGGGGCTGAGATGCTCAGACTCATGAATATTTTAAATATAAGTAAAATATTTATTATAGATAATATATAGGATAATTTGGGTAGGTTTGGCATAACGAAGCTGCAAAATTAGATGCAAATATATCTATTCGGAGGTTGATTGGGACTTTTTTTCACAAGAAAGCCACAATAAAATACACATATGGAGGTTTGGGGGTCTTTTTCACACTAAAAAGCTGAAAAATATAGATATATATTTAAAAATACATATAGAGTGGATTGAGGTCATTCTTCTACTAGGAAGTTGCAAAATTAAATAAAAAACCATATTTTGAGGTTATTTTTGCATTAGAAAGACATGAAAGTCTATATAAAAATAATATAATGGAGTTATGAGGGTCCCTTTTGTACTAGAAAACTGTAACATTAAATACAGAGAGAGTTTGTAGTGGGGTTTGTAGCAGAAGGCAAAGAAAATATACAAAAATTAAAGATATGGAGGGTTTGGGTGTTAGGAAGACAGAAAAATGTACTAAAAATAATTATATATGAGGGAGTGGGGGCCTTTTTCAGTAGATTTATATCTATATTTAATATAGAAGAGAAAAATAACATTAATATGTATAAATATAGCATTAATTTAATCATAACTATAATACTAATTCACTAAGATATGTTGTACAATGAATGTATGGCATTATAGTATAGTGTGATAAAATAATAATATAATAAAGGAAAATAAAGATATAAGATCTAATAAATATATAGCAAGATATAGAATAATAGAATAGAATAGAATAGAATAGAATAGAATAGAATAGAATAGAATAGTTATCCATATTTTAATATTAATATAATATTGTCTAAAAATGACTAAAATAAACAGAATTAATAACATATTCTCGATAAAAACTCTCAAAACTCCATATTTTAATCTTTCAAATCCCATGGAAAAGCCACTCCATCCTCTAGTCCCTTTTCCCGAGGAAAAGTGGAGCAAAAACTCACGGACCAGGACTCTGATAGCACCAGCCTGCAGCCCTGAGCTCCTGCTGGAGGAGGTGATTTTGGGGATTTTTCCATCATTTTCTCAGAATTTCCCCTTTAAATCCCTGTGATAGGGAGAAACTCTAATTTTTTTGCATGTTTTCCATAATTTTTCCAGATTTTCACCCTTTAAATTCCACCAGTGGGGGGAAATGTGACTTTTTAGGGTGGATTTTCCATATCTTAGGAAAGCTTGATCCATGGATTGACCAGCCTGGAGAGAGGCTGAGACAGCGCAAACTTGTGACACTCGTGGGGCCGGCCGGAAGCCCTTAAATCCCCCTGGAAGGCTCGCTGGAATTGTGATTGATATTTTTGGGAAAATGTCCCACAACTTTTCCAAAATTTACTCTTTAAACAGTACTGAGGAGACAAATTGTGACGTTTTGGAGTGGATTTCCGGATATCCCTTAATTTTTTTCCCAAATTTCCCTTAGATATCACCAAGGAAGGAAATAGTGACTTTTGGGGGCAAATTTTCACACTTTTACCCAAATTTCCCTCTTAAGGTCCACCAAGGGGAGGATTTGTGATTTCTCAGATGAGGGAGCATTTTCCGTCATCTAAGAGAGGTCAGTCCACAGAAGAAGGTTTTTTGGGATGTACCTGCTGCATCCCAGCAGCTGTGGGTACCACAGGTGATGTGGGCAGGGATACAGGAACCGCAGCATCCTCTCAAATCCCCAAATCCCCCTTTTTTTAAGGAAAAGCCTTTTCTAACAAGTTTAATCCACAGTGGAATTTTTTCCAGGTATCTTTGGTCTCTGATTCTGTGCCCAAGGAGATGCTGGGGGCTTGGTGCCTGCGTGGGTTGTTTTCCTCTTCCCGGGACAGCTGGAGAACAAACTAAAAAATAATAAAATAAAAAGTGATCAAATCAAGCTCGGCTGAGGCCATTCCCGGGGCAGGAAAATTCCAGAAAGGTGGGGGAAAAAAGTATTTATTTAATTCAGGAAACGAAAAAAAAAAAACCCTCCCGGTGTATTGACGGCGGGATGTGGCTTTGTGGGGGGAACAAAGGGCCGGGAACCCCCGCGGGGAGGAAGAGGAGGAGGAGGAGGAGGAAGAAGAAAGAAGAAGAAGAAGAAGAAGAAGAAGAAGAAGAAGAAGAAGAAGAAGAAGAAGAAGAAGAAGAAGAAGAAGAAGAAGAAGAAGAGAAGGAGGAAAAGAGGAGGAGGAAGAGCAGGAGGAAGAAGAGCAGGAGGGGGTGTGAGCACTCCTGATCCACTCCAGCGCCAAGTCCTTCCCTCCCCGGAATTCCCTTCCCAGCAAAGGGAAGCGCGGGGTGGGGGGACAGGGAAATAATAAATCTAATTAATGGAATTCTTGTGTTGGGTTCCATTCATTCGGTTTTACATCCCTGGGGTTTAATGTGCTGGGAGTTCGGATTGCTTTATTTCAGTTTTTAATGTTACTCGTTTTCTATATTTTTATTTTAATATTCTTTGGGTTTCTTGTTTTGGGGTTTTTTTAGCTTTATGTTGTTTTAATTTCAGTCTTTTAATAATTTTTAATATCTTTTCAATTTTTATTGATTTGTTAATATTCGTTAATTTACAATTAATTTTATCTTTTTTCTAGATTTTTATTAATTCATAATTTTCTATTAGCTTTTGATAAATTTTTATATTCTTTTATTTCGTATGATGCATTTTAATATTCTTTTTCGGTTTATTCATATTTTAGATTCTTTTATTTTCTATTCTTTTATTTTTACATTATTTTATTCCTATATCTTCTCATTTTTATATCCTTTTAAATGTCCATTCCCTTCCCTTTTTATCCGTTTTTCTACTTTACTTGTCCATTTTTATTTGTGATAAATTTATTATCACTTTGCATTATTTTGGGTTTGTATTATTTTATTACTTCTTTTTTATTATTTTATATTGTTTTTCTTTTACCTCTAGTTTCTTTTTGCATACATGTAATTTTATCCTTCTTTTCCTGACTTTATTTTCCCATTATTTTACTTTTCTATTCTTGATGTCCTTATTCTCATTTTTACCCTCTTGCATTTATTCCTTTTTCCTTGTATTTTTCCCATTCATTATAATTTCCCTTCATTATTTTTGACACTATTTGACTTTCATATAATTTTCCTTCTCTAGTCCTTCATTTTTCAGATAATTTATTATCTTTTCCCCTTTATTCTGCTACTAAACCACTAAATTTTGCCTTTTTCCAAACATTTTTCAAGACATCCGGTTTTAAAGTGGTATTTTCTATCGGCCACTTCCAATCCTGGGAATGTTACCTTTTGAGTTTAACAAAATATGGGGGAAAATCCAGTTCAAAACCCATTTAAATCAGTAAATGAAATTGTTCCCAAATGATTAAAATTATCATTAATTGTTGTTGTTATTTTATTATTGTTATTCTTGTTATTGCTAGTATTAGTATTAGTATTAGTATTAGTATTAGTATTAGTATTAGTATTAGTATTAGTATTAGTATTAGTAGTACAGAGAGTGGATCCCTGGGTGATGGGGGGTGGAACACAAATGGGCCTTGGGGACACAAGAAGGGGATGGGAATTTTGGGCTGGGTTTATATTTGGGCCAGATTAAAAATTCTGGGGGCTGCAGAGATGGAACTCTGTGGGGACCTCACACTGGAAAAAATGGATTTATTGGGGGGCATAGTGCTGTATAAATTGGTTCATTGGGGAATGTCATGCTGGGAAAGTAAATTTTTGGAAGACTCCAATGGTGCTGGATATACAAATCTTGTGGGGGACTCTGAGATGGAAAATGTGGCACCCCACGCTGCTAAAATGAGTCTTTCAGGGGATCCCAAGTCTCCATAATAGGTTTTTTAGAGATCTCAGAGCTGCAAACTGGGTATTTTGGGAAACTGCACAATGCCAAAAACAATGGGATTCATGGGGGACCCCAAGAGTGCAAAGCTGAGTCCCTGGAGAGATGCAGAAATGGGTCAAACGCTGCAAAAATTTGCCTTTTGGGGGGGATCCCAACTCTGCAAAAAAGAGTATTTTGCAGGACCTCAAGAGTGAAAACTGGGATTCTTGGGGGACTCCGTGCTGCAAGAATGTCTTTTTTAGGGGAGATACCAATGCTGTAAAATTAGATCTTGTTGGGGACCCTGAGCTGGAGAAAAGAGGTCTTTTGGGGAACTCCAGGAGTGCAAAAAAGGGTCTTTTGGGGGACCCCATAGTCCAAACCCGACCTTTTTGGCAGGGATCTCCCACTGTAAAAATGGGTCTTTACAATGCCCTCCATTGCAATTTCACGTGTTTAACTCTGGGGAGGAAACCCCTAAATTCCAGTTTTGGGGATCACTCAGATTTTGGGGCATAACTAGCTCTGACAAAACCTGTTCTGCCCCAAACAGGGATTTTTGCTACTTTTTCCACAGGTCTTCGCTGTAACTGGAGCGCGGGGCTCAAGGAATTAGAGGATTATCCAGGGAAATCTCACCCCTGAGCCCCAGGGAGTTGCTGCCAGCTCCATCATTTCCCAAAACTCGGCTTTGTGGGGGGCAATGCCCGTTTGGGGGGTCAAGAGCAATTCCCACGTGCAACAGGGTGGGAATTCCATGCAGGATCTGGGACCCTTGGACCCCAAAATGCAAATTTGCAGGGTATTTTCTTAAATCTGGGGGGCTTTTGTGGCAATATGGGACCAGTTTTGAAAACCAGGACCCCACTGGTGCAAACATTGAGCCCCATCTCGAGAATCTGGGGTGTCTTTCCTTGAATTTGAGAGGGCTTTTTGCAAACCTGGGACCTCATTTTGGGAACCTGGGATGCCTTTTAGGTAATCTGAGATCCTTTTTAGGGAACCATTGGAAATTTTTTTAAGTTTTAGGGCCCTTTTAGTGAATCAAGGCTCGTTTTTTAAACCTGGGACCCTTTTTAGGGTATCTGGTATATCTTTTAGGGAACCTGAGGTGTCTTTTTTCAACCCTGGAACCCCATTTTTGGAAGTGGGCCTTTTCTCACAACTGGGGAGGAGGATTGTGAAGCAGGACTCATTTTGCTAAACTTAGAGTTACTTTTCTTAAACCTGGGACCCCTCTTTGAGAACCTTGGACCCCTTTTAGGGAATCTGAGGTGTCCTTTTGCAACCCTGGAACCTCACTGCCCAAATCAAAACCACTTTTTTCTACAATAGTACCCCGTTTTGTGAACTTGGAGCACCTTTTCTTTAACCTGAGAAGGTTTTTTTTGTCAATCAAGGCAACTTTTATGAAACCTGGGGGCTTTCCTTAAACTTGGGACCCCTTTTTGCAAATCTGGGAGCTTGTTTTTCAGATCTGGAGGCTCTTGTTTGCCTTGTTTTCTTATGCTTGAGATCCCATTTTGTAGACCTGGGACCTCATTTTTGGAACCTGAGCTTAACCTGAGCTTTTCTTAAATCTAGGGTGACTTTTTACTAGTCTTGGGACCCCCTTTTGCAAACCTGAGACCTCCTTTTGCAAATTTACCACCCCATCATATAAACTTGGGGTACTTTTTCCCAATCATGGGGCCTCCTGCATCCAAGCATGAAGAGGGGTCCCAGTTCATAAAAGAAAGAGGGTTTGGAAGCATCTTAACAGATAAAATAGGGAATAATTTACATATAATCCTTTGCTTAAACTGAAAAGGCTGTGACTTCCCAGTATTACTCTCTAGAAGCCCCAATTTACCTTGGAAAATAAGAATTTGGATGGATTTTTAGCATTCAGTCTTGTTCCTGTAGATTCTTTCACATAGTTGGGTGGATTTTTAGTATTTTCTCACATTCCCAGACACACTTTCTGATTTCCAGGCAGGAGCGAACACTTATTTCCCCTCAAACCCCTTAAAACCAAGCCTAAAAGCTGCAGGAGGCTGACTGTGGGCAGTGCTAGGGATCGAGGTTCCCATAAACCTGGCCGTGAGATTTGGGGGCACGTGCCCCAACAGGAAATATTTTCAGGCATCTATAGTTTAATTTCACTGTTTAATTAATAATGGGGCTATTCTTTGTTAGGGGCTGGTGGGGGATTACGCTGGAGGCAGCTGAGCTTGAGGCTGGATTCCCCTTTTCCAAGTCAGCTCCTTTACTGGGAAAAAGGGTTGTAAATTTGTATGTTTATATTTTATAGAACTATAACACTCCGTCCCTCTCTCTCTGTCTATCTATATAAAAATATTAACATTAGTATATAAATTATAATGTATACATTATATATTGTATATATTTCGATAATTGTAGAAATATATATAAATCTAAATATAAATATATAGAAATATATAGAGAAATTAATATTTATAAAGAAAAATATATATTTTTATATAGAGAGATCATATGTATAATTTGCAATCCCTGGGATAGCTCAGCCTGGGGGATTTAAACCTCCCCTCCCCAGGACTACAAAAATCATAAATATCCAAAAACCTTGCTTTTTTCTTCATTTGAAATATCAGGGTGAACCCAGTCCATTGGGCCTCTTCCCCTCCACATATTCCTGATGCTGGGATGTTAATCTGTGCTGAATTGCCTCCCAGAAAACTCTGCTGGGAAGGGTTTAGGAGGAAAGAAACCCTCAGTGAACACGTTTGCCATGGATTTTCATGCCAACCCAGATTGGGAGGCAAGTTCTGGGTGTTGCTCCGACTTATATAGAGGCTGGACATGCCATAGGATGGAAGTGGGGATTTATTTACATTAAACTTCTCCTGCTGGTGCAAAGGGCTGGAAAATCCAACGTGACAGCTCGTCCAGCGTCTTGGCCTCTTTCCGACCTGCTGAGCCGAAATAATTCCCCGGGTTTTTGTTCACGGTTACCCCAGTTATAAAACACAAAGAAGGAAAGGAGGATGAAAAGGGGGGAATTTGGGGATCTCCAGGCCTGGTGCTGCCCCATGTTCTGGAATTTGTGTTTTGGAGCATGGAATTGAGGTAAATTTGGGTTTTCCTAGAATAAAATCCCAATCTGGTTTGGACTGGGAGGGACCTTAAAGCCCATCCTGTTCCACTCTCTGCCATGGGCAGGGACCCTCCCACTGTCCCAGGTTGCTCCAACCTGGCCTTGGGCACTTCCAGGAATGGGACACTTTCAGACAAGATTTGGTCTATCCAATTGGGAACACCCTCCTCTACCTCACCACATCCCAGCCCAGCTCCCCCACATCTCCCAACATGTGTTGGCTTGGGAATCTTGGTGACCCTGAATTGGTCCTTCTCCTCTTTCACTTGACCTGGGACCGTCCTGACTGACCACAAAGTTCCAAGAAGGTGACACCAACCCAAGGCCTGAATGGCCACACTGTTAGTATCTTGTTCTTTGAGATCTGGCACCTTCCCTGGTCATGGGGCTGTGGCTTCTCCTGGTCAGAGGAGACAGTCTGGTTGTTATCCTAACTTCTCCTCTCTTATCCCTCTCCCCAGAACAGTGTGGTCCATCCAACCCTACATTACTCACCTCTTCAACTGGAGAGAGCAGGAACTCCACGATGACTCAAAAGGAAGCAAAAACACTCTTTCAAATTATGGGAAAAGGAAGAAGCCAAGGGGTAGATAAATAATCACAAGCCAGGAAAGAAAAGAGGGAGGATGTGACCCCATGGGATCCATGGTGGGAATAGGATCTCACCTGGGATCAGATATCCAACCTGGGCAGTTCTTAGTGTGAACTGGAGATGAAGGTCTTGGAGAGAGCAGGGGATGAAGGTCCTGCAAGAGAAGCAACAAGGCTGGGCTGGAGAACCAGAGCCATAAAAAGGAGGAGCTGGAGCAAATACTGAAGATAAGGCCAAGTCGGAGATGTCCATTCCTTTGGAATTTTTCACATTCCTGGCTCTTGCTTGCACTCGACATGAGGAGGGTGTGGAGGCTGCTTTGTGGCCCATGTGGGTTTAATATCAGCCAGAAAGCAAAGCTGGAGGAAAAACTCAAGCAACACCAGGTCAGCTCTGGACAAAGTGAGGGAGAAGAGTTGATGCCAGAGGAACCAAGGCAGCTCTTGGTCCCCATATTCACTGACAAAGCAACAAGGAGGATTTGGGCTGGTGGAAGACTTTGTGTCAGTGACCTCAAAGTGCCTCAAAACCATCTGTCTGGAGCTGCCCTGTCTCAGCTTCATCCCATGTCAGAGGAGACATGGGAAGAACATCAGAGCATCACCCATGAACCTCTCAGAGGGGAGAGCCTAAACCTTTTGTTTATTTGGGGTCAGGGGCATGCGGGTAAAGTAACAGGAGGTGACATCACACATTTTTGCCCCTAAATCACCAGACGTGACCCAAAAGCAATGTGGAATCAAGACTGGAGATAGCTCTGGGATTTGGTCACCCATTCCAAGACTCAAGATTTGGTCAAAAGAGACCAATTTCCAGCTAATTTTGTACTAAGGGTGCCAAAACCAGCCTGAACAGCCCACAGAGACCAGTTCACATCCCAAACCCCCACGACTGCCAGAATCCAGATCCTTTCCCTGCCAGTCCAGGTGATGTGGAGCCTGGCTCACTGCCATGATAAATAACCCTGAGCTCACCGTCTTTGTTTTTCCTTGCCAGCATTCCCAAGATCCAAGCACATCACTTCCAGTGGGTGGTGGGACCATCCAAGGGGTTAACTGAAGGCAACTCCATCATATTTGTAACATCTTCATCAGAGCCAATTTTGGTGTGCAAAGATTTCAGAGGTGATCGTGTCCAAATTATGGATGGATGAATGTGGAGATGGGGCTTTCCAGCATATTCCAAAAGCAGGATGACCAAGCAAATTCCTGGGGTACTTCAAATGGTCCCAATTCACTGTTAATCAGCAGCAGCACTTCATCTCTACTCAAGAAAATCGAATTTTTGCAAATTTTGATGGTCTATTGAGGAAAACACCTCTCTGGGAGATTCCCAGGAGCTTGGTAAGGGCTGGAAAGCATCTCCAGCACCACCAAAGCATCACATGTCCCAAGACATAGTGACGAGCGTGGAGAAGGCATTTGATCACTTCTTGCTGCTGGTGTGGAGGGACAAACACTCTGGATGCACAGGCAAAACCCACAGATCCATTTGCTTCCCAAAAAAATGCTGATCCATCAAGGATTTCTAGGGTTTACAACTTTATATCCCCATCACAAGTACAAGGACCATTTTGCTGTAAGAGGGTGGGGTTTCCCTGCATTTTCTCCTCCTTGGATTGATTTGGAAGACATTCCTGGCTGGAGAGAAGCAACCCAGATGAGTTCTCCAGGATTTACCAGTAATAACGTCTTTCCTCCTCCTAGGAGAACTCAAAATACCAGAAGCAGGTTCTCCAAGAGGTTTCTCCAAGGGTAGAAACCCACTCCAGAAGTTCCCACACACCCAAGGATGACTGGACTGGTTGTGGGGTTGGGTGAATCATCAGTGTGGGTGAAAGTCCTCTGACCCGACTCCTCTTCCCTTATTTAGGATCACAGGGATGAAACCAAGAGGTTGGGATGGGTTGGAAACTTCTCAGACCAGTTGTGCAATGTCTTTTCCAACCCATCCCAAAGCAATCCCTCCTCTGGGTTTTCATCTCAGCATCTTACTTCAAGATTTGAGATTGCAAAGAGGCAGATTTCCAGCAAAAGCCATTTCCATCCTTGATCTGTTGCAATTGGGGCTGTGATATATATAATTTTTCAGGGGTTGACACTGAACATTCTCCCCAGTGCAAAATGGGAACCAAGAACACCCTCAGATCCCACTGTAAATAGTGAAAAGCTTCAAAGGAAAGTGAAATTCCACCAGAAGAGTAGCCCCAGTAAGAGTAGCCCCATTTCTAAATATGGAATATTTGCAGCTCTCCAACTCAAATCCATGTCAATTTGATAAATTGTGTGGGATTGCTCATCCAAGAAGGTCCAGGGTGGGTTTGTGTTGACGTTTTCATTGAATAAACATTGAGATGATCTGGGTTGGTGTAAGGCCTGATTTTCTCACTCTGTGTTACAAATCTGTGATGGCAGCTGAAAGAAGCATCAAATTCACCAAGAGGGTAAAGATGCAAATAACTCCCTCAATTTATATGCACATTTATTTATTACTTTAATTTTTGTCCCATTCCAATCGCAAAGCCCATTGCAAACCCATTATAAGGCTATCACAAGTCTGTCACAAACCTGTTGCAAATAATTTGCTAACCCATTGCAAGCCCACTGTAAATGTATTTTAAGCCCAATGTAAGTCCCTTGCAAGCTCATTCCCAGCCTACTTCAAGCCTGTTGCAAGCTTGTTGTAAGCTCCCTGCAATCCCAGCAGCAAGGGAAGGAGGAAGCCTGGAAGCAAGGCTGGGATCAAAGGAACCCTGCTGCTCCCAGCCTCCGTCGGCTGATTTCCCAGCCTGGACTCCCCTCCCTTCTGATTCCAGTTACACAGAGGCTCCAGGGCTTCAGTCACTGCCAGAGCCCCATGCAGCCAGAGCCCTTCGGATCCTCCCCCGGGGCTGCGGGGATTTTCCACCCTCCCGGAGCTCCAGTGGGACCTTTGATCTCCCACCCGGGCAGCTGCTTCTCCTTAAATCACGGAGAGTGAAGCCCAGAGTGTGATAGGGGAATAAATCCTTTCCTGGGATGGACTGAATCCAGAGGCAGCCTTGGGAGAGCGGGAGCAGCACAGCCAGGAGGCTCCGCAGGATGAGGGACAAATGTCAGGACTGGGCTTCGGATTCCTGGGATGTGCCCATGTGGAGAGAAGGCATTGCAAGCCCATTGTAAACGCATTGCAAGCTAACTGCAAACTCCTTGTAAGTCCCTTGGAAGCCCATTGCATGTTAGTCACAGGCCTACTGTAAACCCTTTGTAAGCCTATTGTAAGCCCATTGTAAACTCATTGCAAATCCCTTCCAAATCCATGGTGAACCTACTGCAAACCTCCTGCAAAACCTGGAGGTGCATTGCAAAGTTGGGAACCTTGAATGGCCATTTCAAATCTCTTGTAGACCCACTGCAAACTCATTGCAAGCCCCTTGCAAACCGATCACAAATCCCTCGCATACCCCTCGCAGCCCATTGCAAGCTCCTTTTAAGCCCATCGTGGACCCATTGCAAACCCTTATCAAGCTCTCTGCTGTTTCATTGGGGACCTTTGAATACCATTTCAAAACACTTGCAAACCCATTGTAAACTAATTGCAAACCCATTGCAAACCTGTTTCAGTCCCATTGCAACCCCTTTGTGTAAATCCATTGCAAATCTGTTGCAAGCCTGTTGCAGGTGCATTGCAAGTTCGTAGTAGACCAAGCTCTCATCTCTCTTTTTTCTCATCTCCCATTTGCAGGAAGCCCCCCAAACTGAATCTCCGGTTAAATTTTCTTTTATGATTTTTTTTTCCCCGCTGGAAGAACGAGAGACGGAAAAAGGCAACAGATCCCATCCCTCCCGCCCCCCCTCGCCCTCCGCCGCCGCGCCGGGGCATCACCTCGGTGCGCCCAGCCCAGCCGGCTCAGCAGAAGCCGCCGCCGGGCTCGTCGGGCCCCTTGGCTTCGTTAGGGCTCATTAACGAAGAGCCCGTCTCGCTTTTCCAAGCTGTCAGGGCCCATTACCATCCGGGACCCCTCGGCCCCGTCCCGCGGGCTGGGAACGGGACGGCAGCGGGAGGATCAAAAGCCGCGGGTGTCCTGCTCCAGCGGGGCAGAATAATTTAATAGAGAAGCTGATAATTTATTTTTACAAGGGTTTTTTTTTCTTGCTCTTACGAGGATTTTTTTATTTTCTTTGCAATTACCAGTCTCGATTCAGCCTGTAAATCTCTCTGCCAGCCCTCTCCGCTCCTATTACACCTCCACCACCAGGAAAACTGGGGTGGTTTTTTTGATTAAGCTCCAAAGTTTTTGGCAAATTCCACTTTTCTCTTTCCAGGGAAATTAAGATTGACTGGAAAGGCCAGGATGAGCAAGAGGGAAGTGGCGGGATGCCGGTGTGTTACCACTGCTCTCTGCTGGACCTGCCTCATTTCTTGCAACCGGAGCCAGACACGTCGGCTGGAGCAGGAGAGGAGGAGGAGGAGAAGGAGGAGGAGGAGGAGGAGGAGGAAGAGTGGTGCTGGGGCAACACCAACCCAAGCATCCCCAGCCAGGGGCGAGCAGGTGGTGGGGGAGATCCATGTCCCTGGGGACAGCAGTGCAATGTCCAGAGATGCCACCCTCCTCTTGGCGTTGCCACCCTCTGCACAGAATTGTCAGCCTTTCCCCAACACTGCCACCCGCTCTCTGGCACTGCCACTCCTTTCCCCTCCCCATCATTTCCATCCTCTCCCCAGCATTCCCACCTTTTTAGTGCTGACACCCTCTCCTTGGCATTGTCATCCTCTCCTCGGCATTGTCATTCTCTCCTCAACATTCCCACTCTCTCTCCAGCACTCCCATCCTCTCTCCAGCATTCCCACTCTCTCTCCAGTGCTCCCACCTTATCCCCAGTATTCACACCCTCTCCTCAGTGCTGACACCCTCTTCTTGGCACTGCCACCCTATCCTTGGCATTGCCACCTTCTCCTCAACATTCCCACCCTCTCTGCAGTGCTGCCACCCTCTCCTCATCATTCCCATCCTCTCTCTGGCATTCCCAGACTCTCCCCGCCATTGCCATCCCCCTCCCCTGCATTCTCACCCTCTTCCTGGTTCCCTGTGTGTTCCTAGGCTCAGACTCCACTGGGGAAGGTTTATTTGCACTTAGGAAATCCGAAGGACTGGACTGGGTGCACTGGGAGCAGGTTCACAGGGTGAGAGAGCCCAGCTCAACCTGGAGCTGGAATTTCGCTGGGAGTCTGGGTCCAAGTGAAAATCCCTCAAGAGAAAATCCCTCAAATACAAATCCCTCGTGCCTGTAAACTCCAGGGCCTCTCTAAGGCCTCAATGAGGTCTCAAGAGGTGTTCAGCAGTGCAGCATGCAGGGAGTAACAGGACCTGCAAGGATATTAAATACACCAATATTTAATGCCCCAGCCCTAAATACCCCAGAGCTAAACACACTCATGTTTAACGCCCCAGCCGTAAACACCCCAGTGTTAAATGCCTCAACACCAAAAAAATCGAAGCTAAACACCCTGACATTTAATGGCCCACCCTAAATACCCAGTGCAATGCCTCGGTTTTTAATACCCTAACACTATGTATCTCAAGCTAAACATCCCCATGTTTAATGACCCAAAGTTAATTACCCTAATGTTGAATACCCCAAAACTAAATACCCCAGAGCTAAACATCCCCCATGTTTAATGACTCAAAGCTAAGCATCAGATGTTTAATACCCCAGAGCTAAATTCCCCAATGCTCGATGCCCCAGTGCCAAATGCCCCAGCCTTAAATATCCCAGAGCTAAACATCCTGATACTTAATGTCCCAGCAATGAATACCCCAGAGCTAAACACCCTCATCTTTAATGTCCCAGCCCTAAATACTCTAAGATCAACACGCTGATATTTAATGTCCCAGAGTTAAACACGAAAGGTTTTGTATCCCAGAGCTAGGTTCCCCACTGTAACGCTCCACAGTGCCAAATGCTCCAATCCTAAATAACCCAGATCTAAACATCCCGATGTTTAATCCCCCAGTACCAAGTGCCCCAGAGGTAAATTCATTAATGTTTTAAGCATTGATCTAAATGCCCCAGTGCTCAATGCCCCAACAATAAATGTCCCAAAGTTATTTGCCCCAATGTTTAGCACCCCAGTTCTCAACGCCTTGATGTTAAATGCCCCAGAGCTAAATTCCGCTTTATGCATCTATCTAAATGCCCCAGTGCTAAATGAGCTGGTGCTAATTACACAGATTCTTAATGGCTCAGTGCTAAATGCTCCAATATTTCATGCACTGATGTTTAATGTCCCAGAGCTAAGAGTTTAATATCCCAGGGCCAAATGCCCCAGTGCAACATTCACCAGTATTTTAAACATTGAGGCTAAATACCCCAGGATTACACACACCAGTGTTAATGACTGATGCTTTTATGTTGCAACACCAAATGCCTGGGGCTGAATTCCCTCTTTTTAATGTCTCAAAGCTCAATGCCCCAGTGCTAAAGCCCCAACACCAAGTGGTCCAGAGCTAAATTGATGATTTATGTGTTGGTCAAAATGCCCCAGAGCTCAGTATCCCAACCCTAAAAGCCCCAGAGCTGACTGTCCCGATGTTTAAAGCCCCAGTGTCGAATGCACCAACACTAAAATCCTTTCCCTAAATGCCCCAATGTTTCATGGACTGATGCTGAACATCCCAGCCCTAAACACCTCAGAGCTAAATACACTAATGTTTAACGCCCCAACCCTAAATACCCAAAGCTACACATCCTGATATTTGATGCCTCAACCCAATATACCCCAGAGCTAAATAAATACCCCAATGTCTATTGCCCAGTGTTCACTGGGGCTCTCTGCACAGATACTGAATGTCCCAGTGTGAGACATCCCAGAGCTGAATATCCCGCTGGAAAACACACCAATTCTGAACTCTTTTGGTAAACACCCTCGCCCTAAATATTCCAGGCACTAAATTCCCCAGACACTGAATGCATCGACACTAAACTCCCAGAGCTCAATGCCGCGGTGTTTAATGCACCAGGGCTCAGTGCCCTGCTGGTAAATGTCCCGATCCTTAGTGCCCTTTTCCTAAATGTCCCGTTGGCAAATTCCCCAGTCACTAAATTCCCAAACACTAAATACCCCCAGAGCTCCACGCCCTGATGTTTAATGCCAGTCCTAAATACCCAGAGCCAAATGCCCCGATGCCAAATTCCCAAGGAAATAAATTCCCTGGGTGCTTAATGTCCCAATAGTAAATACTCTGGAGTTCAATGCCCCAGAGCTCAATGTCCCGATGCCAAATTCCCCAGGCACTGAATTCCTCAGGCACCACATTCTCCAGGCACTAAATTCCCCGGGGCTAAATGCCCTGGTGTTTAATGCACCAGCACTAAATACCCTGGAGCCAAAAGCCTCGGTGCCAAGTTCCCCAGGCACTAAATTCCCTGAATGCTAAATGCCCCAACATTACATTCCAAGAAGCTAAACGTCTTGATGTTTAATGCCCCAGAGCTAAATACCCCAACGATAGATTCCTCAGGCACTAAGTATTCCAGGAACTAAATTCCCCGGAGTTCAATGCCCAGTAGCTTTCGGCTCATCCTGCTTTAAACACATTAGTAAAAAAATTCCCACCACAACCAAAAGCAGCAGCAGCAGCAGCAGCTCCATTTCAGGATACCTACTCCGCCCCGCCCTCCCCAATCCCAGGTTTAATCAATTTTCAAACTGGAAGGAGTTTAATTAACTCAACGAAACGATGGTGCAGGTTGAAAGCTCTACAGCTTTCCCTGCTGATTTGGCACCCAGCGGGATTCTGGCTGGGAATCGGGCTGAATTCCTGTATGGATCCCGTAGTATAACCACGAGCTGGTCATTTTTAATGCTGGTAAATCAAAGATTTGAACTGCAGGGAAGTGAATGGGTCCCCCAAAACTGCCAGTGCTGGTGGGGTTGGGGTGATTTGGGATGGGTGGACGGATGGTGGGGCCGGAGCTGACACCAAGTGGATGGAAACTGTAATTCCTGCTCTGGGAGCAGAAAACAGAAGATCTGGGGGAACACGAGGAGTAATCGCAAAAAAAATCAAAAAAACCAAACCAACCCCAAAAAAACCCCCCAAAACCCCCCAAAACCCAAAACAACAACAACAACAAAACACCAAAAAAGTGCAAAAAAAGGCCAATTTGGAGCATCCAGTAAAACGGGGGGAGCGGGGGGAGGCCGTCCTGATGGGATGGGACGAACAGACAATGTCAGCATGAGATTTCCTTTGGAAAAGTACCTAAATCCTCGGCAAATAAATGGAATAAACCCCCAAAGGCGGCTCGGAATACTTCTGTAACCTTGGCCATGTCTTTTCTGACCGTTCCCGGCTTGGAATTGGGGTGCTGGGCGGTACTGGGGATGGGGAGGGGGTTCTGGGGGCACAGGGGGCGTGTTTGGCTCACGGCAGTGACCTCTGCATCCCGGGATGTACGTGCAAGGGCTGGAGGGGATGGATGCTAAAGGGGTCCCTTGGTGTCCTGGAGGGACCCTGAAGCCCTGGACTCTGTCAGGGAAAGGACACGGTGACACTGAGGAGTGGCACTTGGGGACCGGTCCAGTGCGACCTCCAGTACACTGAGGATCTGGAGGGCAGATCTCAGAAGAAGTCTGGATTTCGCCCCCCAAAAAGACCTTTGTACCCCCAAAACGCCTCTTTTTCTCAGAAAGGGCTTTTTCTTCCTTCAAAAAAAGCCTTTTCTTTCCTCCAAGAGCAGCCATCTTTCCTCTAAAAAGGCCTTTCTTTCAAAAAAAGGCACATTTTTCCCCCAGAAAAGAACTTCTTTTTCTTCAAAGCACCAGTTTTATTCCAAAAAGTCCTATTCCTGTAAAGAACACTTTTTTTCCCCACAAAAGGTTTTTTTCCCAAAAAAATACCTTTTCCCCCCCCGCAAAAAAAAAAATTATTTTAAAAAAAGCACTTTTCCCACCAGTTTTACCCATTAAAGCCCTTTTTGACTTTATTTTTCTCACCAAAACCCACAGTTTTGTCGCCAGAAAAGCCTTTTTTTCCCAAGAAGTAGTTTTAAAAAAACCCAAAAAACAACTACTTTTCCCAAAAAATGCTTTTTTTCCCCCAAAAAACATTTTTGTTTTACTCAAGAAAAAGTATTTTTCTCTCAAGAAAAGTCTTTTCCAAAAAACCCTCTTCATTTCCCATAAAGTCCCCTTTATTTGCAAAACCGTTTTTTCTTGTAGAATGTAGTTTATTTGTAGAGCTCTAAAGTCCATTTTCTGCCTGTTCTTTTTCCTGTAAAATATCGACTATCTTGTTTTTTAAAAAAGCATTTGCTTTTTTCCAGAAAGCCTGTTTTTTTCAAGGAAAAAAGCCTCTTTTCCCCAAAGATTTTTCTTAAGAAAGACCACTTTAAAAAAAATTTAAAATGAAAGGTGTTATTATTTCTCTCAAAAAACTGTCTTTTTCTAAGAAAAAAAAAAAAGGGGGCCTTATTTTTAAAAAAAGTACCTTCTCTTTTTCATCATCTCCTTTTTCTCCTCAAAGGTGGTTTGTTTTTTTTTTTTTAAAGGGACCTTATTCCAGGAAAGGGTCCTGTTTTTTTTCTGCAAAACCATTTCTCCCAAGGGAAAAAAAAAAAAACGGGCCTTTTATTCCTGAACAACCTTTTGCAAATTAAAAAAAAAAAAAAAACAGCAACTATCTTTATACAGAAACCTTTTCTTTCCTAAAAATAAAAAATTCCGTTTTTTAATTAAAAAGTCTTCTTTCCTAAGAGCCTTGGGATTGGTGCGGTTCGGTGCCGGGCAGGCCGGATATGATCCGGCTCCACTCACATCAGAAAATATCCGGTCCCATTGTTCGGGGGAGCCGCGCCGTGTCCGTGCTTTGTTCCCTCGGGACCCCTTTGAATCCACGTAAATATTTGGAGAGCCCCAACGAGGGGGAGGGAGGACGAGGAAATTTTTCTCTCCCCCCTCCACCCCCCAACCTTTATTTTTTTGGGGCCAAATATGACTTTTTGTACCTTCGGACGGAAATTTCCGGCTGGAAGCCCAACCCTGCGCCTGGTGGGAGGCTGAATGGTCGCCCCGCTGGGTGTGAACAATACGTATTTGGGATGAAAAGCTTTTCCTGCCCGGCTCCCCGGAGCGATCCGGAATCGCACCGTGGCGCGGCGCCGGCGGGATGAGCGGAGCAGCGGCGCTCCCGGGGCTTGCTAGCTCTGCCATCTCGGCGGCTTCCATGGAGAGCCGGATCCGGGATGGCGGTGGGATGCGGGACAGGGGGTCCATTCCATCCGAAAATATTAGGGATCTGGGGATAAGGGGCGGGACATGGAATGGGGGACCCATCCAGAAACGATAGGGATCCAGGACTGAGGGGTGGGATGTGAAATGGGGATCCGTCCCATCCCATCCCAAATGAAGCCTCAGCTCCGGGATGAGGGATGCCAGTATTCCGTGGCCTCTGCGGTGGTTCCTAACCTCTGTCCCAGGTGTGACGTTGTCACCGGACGTGACCTTTTTGGATTGGAAAGGGCAGGATTTGGGCCATGCGCTGGTCTGAGGTGGTTGTGGGGAGGGTTGGTGGGGTGCTATCTGGGAATCTGGGATCCTACGAGGTCCTGGGGCAGGAAAGGGAAGAAGAAAATAAAAAACGGGGGAGGGCGCAAAAAGGGGAAGGGGGAAAATGGGAAAAAGAGGAAAAAGAGAGGGGGAATGAGGGAAAAGGGGGAAAAGCAGAGGATAAATGGGGGGAAAGGGAGAAAAGAGTCGAGGAAGAGAGGAAAAGAGGGGGGGAAAGGGGAAAAGAAGAAAAAAAGGGGGGAAACGGGGAAAGCAGGGGACAAGGGGGGATGACAGAACACTGGGAATAAAACGTGGGGAAGAGGGAAAAAAGAGAGGAAAATGGGAAGAAAGAGGGGGAAAACGAGGAAAAGTGAGGGAAAATGAAAAGAATGGGAAAGGGGATAAAGGGGAAGAAGGGCGTAAAGCGGGAAAAATGGAAAAATAAGAGGAAAAGGTGGTGGAAGGGGGGACAAACCAGAGGAAACAGAGGAAAAACAAGGGAAAGGGTGAAAAGGGGATGATAGGAAGGAAAAATTAGAGAAAACAGGAAAAAAGGGGAAAAGGGGGATAAAGAGGTGAAGCAGAGGGCAACAGGGAGAAAGAGGAGAAATGGGGGAGACAGAAAAAGCAGGGTGAAATAGAGGAAAAGAAGAGTAAATGGAGAAAAGGGTGGAAAGGAGGGAAATCCGCAGGGCAATCCGGGGACAGCAGGGAGAGCAGGGATGGAGAGGAACCGGCGGGACGCCCCCCCCCCCCCCCCCCCCCCCGCGCCCTCTGGCGGCAGCGACCGCGCAGTCCCCGGAGGGGTCGGGATGCGCTCCCAGAGCCCCCGGTGCCACTGCACAGTCCCCAGTACCCCACAGCCCGCCTCGAATCCCCATAGCTCCTCAGTATCCCCTGAGCCCCCAGAGCTCTCCCAGAGCCCCCAGTGCCACCCCATAGCCACGCCTATGTCCCCATAGCTTCCAAGTGCCCACACAGGCCCCCAGTATCTCCGCAGCCTCCAGTGCTCCCCATAGGCGCCTAGTGGCCCCATAACTCCACCCAGTGCCCCCATAGCTCCCTCCAGTACCTCCATATCCCCAAAGCACTCCCATATCCCCCCAGTATACCAATAGCTCACCCAGTGTCACCTAGGCCCCCAGTACTCTCAGAGCCCCCCAGTGCTCCCAAGGCCCACCAGTACACCCATAGCCCCTCACTGCCCCCTTGATCTCTCCCAGTGCTCCCAGCTGGATTCTCCGCGGTCCCTCACACAGCCATTACAGCCCCCCGCCACTGCTCCCTACGGCCTCCCAATTCCTCTCCTTGGCCCTTACAGCTCCCCAGTCTTCCCCAGTGCCCGCTCACATCCCCCACAGCCTCCACAGTGCCCTCACAGCCACCTAATAGGCCTTAGAGCCCCCTGGACTGCTCATAACCACCCCCCCCCCCCCAGTCTCCCCAGGATTCCACATAGCCCTCCCAGCGTCCCCAGTGCAGGGAGCAGATCCTGTCCTTGCACAGCCGGGTGGGCTGGGGACACCCCAACTGTCCTCAGGGGGGACAGAGCCCCAGGTCGGAAGGGCTTTAGTAGCCACGAGTGACCCACTTGTGGGTGAGCCACAAGCCCCATGGTGATCCCTGAGAGCACTGGGATCTGTGCCACCCTTCCCCCGCCACCGCATCACAGCGGTCCCGACCCTCAGCATGCCCGGAGTGACACAGGAAACACTGGAGACCGGAGATCACTCCTGTACCGCAGCATCCGGCCGGCCGGCACCGGCCCTGAACACCCTCGCGGTGACCCCGGGTGACCACAGGAAAACCGGGGATCGGTGCCACCCCCTCCCCGCTGCAGCATCCCGTCGGTAACGACCCTGAGCATCTCCGGGAATATCCCTGGGGGAGCCCCGGTAGCTCCGAGGGCGGTGCTACCCACCCGTACCTCCTGCCGGTACCGCCCTGGGTACCGCGGGACCGACCTTGGGAAACACCGGGGACGGTTGTCATCACTCCCCCGCCAAGTCACCCGGCCGGTATATGCCCTCAGCATCCTCAGCTGAGGCCGGCGCCATCATCTCTCCAGTGCAGCATCCAGCCGGTGCCGGTCTTGGGGCAGCCCCGACGTGACTCCGAGCGACCCCAAGCAGAAGTGGGGACCCACGTCACCATCTCCCCGCTGCGGCATCCCGCCCATCCCGGCCCCCAGCATTTTCCGGGGTGACTCCTGGAAACACGGAGGATCAGTGCCACCATTCCCACTCTGTTGCATCCGTAACTGTACTGTTGCCAGTACTGACCCTTAGCATCCCCTGGGGTGACTCGGCATGGCACCAGGGACAGGTACCACCACGCTGCCTCCCCCCAGTATCGACGCTCAGTATCCCCAGGGTGATCCCGGGTGACCCCCGGCGGCGGCAGGGACCGGTGCTACTATCTCCAGGCTGCAGCATCCCGCCCTGAGTAGCCCCGGGGTGACTCCGAGCAACCCCATGCAGCAGCGGCGACCGGTGCCACCAACTTCACGCTGCGCTTTCTTGCCCGAACCGGTCCTCAGCATCCTCGGGGTGACTCTGGGTGATCCCCAGGCCGCAGCATGCAGCCGGGCCTGACTGTGGGCAGCCCGGTGATGACTCGTGGAATCACCGGAGACCGGATCTCCGCCGCTCCCCGCTTCCCCCCTACGCCGGCGCCGGCCACCTCCCCTCTGCGCATCCGCGCCCCCTCCTCTCTCCGTTGCTATGGCGACCCCGCTCACCGCCCCCCCCCCGGGGTTGCCATGGCGAGCGTGAGCGGCTGGTGCGCGGTGCGGTGGGCGGGGCACGCGGGGCGGCGATTGGCCGGGTGGCCCCACGTGACGCGCGCAGGAATGCAAATGAGCGATGGCCTCGCGCCGCCGCCGCGCCGCCGCCTGAGGGAGGGAGGAGGGAGCGGGCCCGGCCCGGCCCGGCCCCGCCGGGACCCCCGCACCCCCCGCGCCCTCCGCTCCGGGACCCCCCGGCGCCCCCCGGGCCATGGCACAGCCCGCCCGCCGCCGCCGTCTCGCTCGGCCCGGCCCGCAGGTACCGCGCGTGCCGCCGCTACCGGGCCCCGGCGGCTTTGTCTGGGCCGGGGGGGGCTCAGGGGTGGGGGGGAGCCGCGCATGCGCACCCGCCGTGCCTCAGTTTCCCCACCCGGGGCCGTGGTCCCCGCCGTTCCCCGCCCCCCGTGGGGCCCCCATTTCCCACCCCCACCCCTGTCTCTCCCCGTTCCCTTTCTCCTGTTCCTCCTTCTCTGGTTCTGGACTACCTTCTTCTTCTTCTTATTATTATTATTATTGCCCACCGCTCACCATCATATTCCAGTGCCCTCATGTTATACCCGGGATACTATATCTGACCCCCTTGTCTTCTATCCCACCCCTCGCCGTCATATCACACTCCCCATCTTCCACCCCCTTTTGTGATTTTGCACCGTTATTATTTTCACCCACCATCATCATGTTCCAGTCCCTACTATTTTATCTGGCCCCCTCTTTTCTTTCCTATCCCACCCACCCACTTATCATTCCCTATATCCTTTCCTGCAACTCTTTATTATTATTGCTCATCCCCAATCATATTCCAGTGTGTGCTGTTACCTCTGACCCCTATATCTGACCTCCCTCACTTCTATCCAACCCCTTCATTAGTGTTTTCCCCTCTTTTGCATTATCTTCTACCCCTTCCTCTGCTTTTGCTCCCTCTTACTATTATTGCCACCCCATCATCATTTTCCAATCTTTTATCTGACCCCCCTCTCTTCTATCTCACCTTCCCACCATATCCCACCCTTCACCAGCATCTTGCATCCCCCTTATTCTGAACCCCCATATTATTCTCCCTATATTGCTTCATACTGCTGCTTACTCTCCCATCTTCCCCCCATATCCCATATCATATACAATCTGTCTGTATCCCCATTCCATCCCATTCCTCCAAGGTTTCCCTACCCCCTCATCATTCTGCCATCCCCATTTTGGGCTCAGCTCAGGGAATTCCAACTCCCCAGCTCTTCCTATCCTGGCTGTGGGACCCCTCATGTTCCCCCACCCCAGTGGGTTCCAGCAGTACTCAAAATCTTCCCTTTTTATTATTTTGAGTGGGTGTAATGGTTTGGGGGGGCTTCGAGCAGGTTTATTCACCTCTGGGTCAAAAGTGAGGTATCCCCATCTGACACCTCAGATTCCCTGGTGGGGTTTGGTGCAGGTGAAGACAAGGGGCTTGGACCCACAATGGGTGGGAGCTGCTGGGGGCTTCCCGGGCTGTGCCCACCCCTGGGGCATTGACTCCAGATGGGCCTGGTGTGATCCCTCTGTGGCAGTCACTGTGGTGACCCCATGTCAGCTTGATGCCACCAGAGGGGAAAAAAACAGGTCCATGGCTGTAGGGTGGGAAAGGTGCTGCCGAAAACCTCTCTAGCTGATGGTGGACACACATCATGCATGCAGACAGGAGGATAGGAAGTGTCACAGGCCACATGTATTGCCACCGCCATGAACACATGGATGTCCCACCCTTTGCTTTGTGACAGTGGGATCTCAGGGGACAAAGCCCCATGGGCTACACGAGGCCAGGACGTCACTGCTGCCATGTCCCTCAAGTGCCCGGCTGGGGTGGCCTGTGCTGTGGTGTGGCCACCTAGACCACCCTCAGTGGCTGCTGTCCATAGTCTGCAGTGTGCCACACTGTTGTCCCTGGTGCTGCTATGGTGGCACTACAGGTGCTCACGTGACACGGGTAGAGTGCGGGGGTGGTGGGTGGCTATCAGTGACCATGGAGCCTCATGGCCACTATAGTGGCTGTGGTGACAAAGGTGCGGCCCACGAACCCCCCTCTCTGGCCCCCACAGCATTGTCCACATCTTCCTCCTGTCCTGTCGTGCTGTCCAACCCATTCTGCCATCCATTCATCCCTCTTCTTCCTTCCATCTACCTTTCCCCTCATCCATTTCCTCTGTTCATTCTTCCTTGCATCTCTGCATCCCTCTCCTATGTCCATCCAGCCTTTCTTCCATCCCTTCCTCCCTTTTGTGTCTTTTCATCTGTCCATACTTCCTCACTCCTGTCTGGTCTGTTCTTCCCTCCATCCCTTGGTCCTTCACTTTTTTTTTTTCAGCATTTCCTTGTATCTTTGTATCCTTTCCTCATCCTGTCCATCTTTCTATCCATCCATCATTACTTCCTTCCTTCAGTTCTTAGAGTCATCATTCCATATGTCTGTCATTTCTTCTGTCTGTCCTCTTGTCCATCCTTCCTTCCATCCTTGATCTCTCCTTCCTTCTGTCTTTCCTGTCCTTCTTGTCTCTTCTTCCTTACTTACTTTTATCTGTCTTTACGTCCATCCGTCTTTCCCTCCCTCCTCCTATCTATTTTCCTTTCTGCCCATCCATCCTTCCGTTTGTCCCTCCCATTCCATCCGTCCTTCTGTCTATCCCTTTCCTTCTCCTGTTTGTAATTCTTCCTGTCCTTCCATCCTTCATCCCTTTCCTGCTTCCACCTGTCCTTACGTCTGCCCTTTACTAGTTCCATAACTCCCTTGGTTTCTCTCTTTCTTTCCTCTCCTTCCCTCATTTCCTTCTCTCTGTCCATCTGTTTCTTTCCTACTTCCCTCATTTCCTTTTGTCTCTCCACCCCTTCATCCTTCTCTTCCTCCAGTCCATCCTTCTATCCATCCCTACCTCCTCACCTCCATCTCTCTGCTTTCCAGCCTTATGTCTGTCCATTTTTCCTCCTGTCCTTCCCTTCCCTCTGTTCCATCCATCCTCCTGTCGATTCTCCCTTTCCCCATTTCCCCTGGGGTGCTCACCCGCACTTCTGTGAAGGAGGATGAACCACAGGGTCTCCCATCATTCTTCCTCTACCTCACCTTCCTCCTCCTGTTCATCCCCTGTTCCTCATCCAGACATGAGGTTCCGGGGATATCCCCTCACTCTGTTCCTCCCCCTTAGCTCTAGTCTGACCCGATTCCTCCATCCTGCCTTGGCCGCGCCATGGAGAATGAGCAGCTCCCAGCTCCGGCTCCTGCCAGCAGCGCCAGTGGCACGGCCCCAACGCCCGCCAGCACCACAGCCACGCGTCCGCCCGGGCCCCAGATCTCCGTCTACAGCGGCATCCCTGACCGCCAGACCGTGCAGGTATGGGGCTGGGGGACACTGGAAGGTTGGGGGGCACCGGGGGCGTCGTGGCACAGCCTGGGGCCACATTTCCCCTCCAAAGGTCATCCAGCAGGCGCTGCACCGGCAGCCCAACACGGCAGCACAGTACCTGCAGCAGATGTACGCGGCACAGCAGCAGCACCTCATGCTGCAGACGGCTGCACTCCAGCAGCAGCACCTCACCAGCGCCCAGCTCCAGAGCCTGGCCGCTGTTCAGCAGGTATGGGCAACCCGTGGGAACTGGGAGTCCCTTGAGACTGGCACACCCCTCACCTTTGGCTTTTCTTCAAGGCAAGCCTGGCGGCAAACCGGCAAAGCGGCTCCTCAGGGGGCAATGGCACCCAGCCAGCCCCGGCACAGCAGCCCACGGTGAGTCCCTCAGCCTCTTGGCACTCACCTTGCCCACGCCCTCCTGTGCCAACACCCCGACCTTCTCCTGATGCCCCATTCCAGATCAACCTGGCGACGTCGCCGGCGGCGGCACAGCTGCTAAACCGGGCACAGAGTGTGGCGCCTGGGGCGTCAGGCATCGCTCAACAGGCTGTACTGCTGGGCAACACTGCCTCACCTGCCCTCACTGCCAGCCAAGCCCAGATGTACCTGCGGGCACAGATGGTAAGGGTGGGACTGGGACATGGCATGCCTCAGCATCCTAATAGGGTGCCCAGGACCATTAGGGTGTCCATCATCCTGTTGTGGGGTGACCAGGACCCACAGAGTGCCCATGGCTGTACTATGACCCTGTAAGAGTGCTCATTGCTCTGCGTGGCATACCCGGGACCCATGGGGAATCCATAGGGTGCCCAGAGCCCATGGGGGCCTCCACAATCCTGGGGTCCGAGGACCCCACAGGGTGCCCATCACCCTGCTGTGAGGTGTGTAGACTTCATGAAGTGCCTTCACTCTGCTGAGGGAACCTAGTCCCCGTATAGGGTGCTCCTCATCCAATTGGGGATGCCCAAACCCCACTGGGCACCCAGAGCCTCATTGGGGGTGCCCAAGCAGGTGCTCTTTGCCTCTGAGGGGGTGTTGGGACCCTAGAGGGTGTCCTCCACCCCACTGGGCATGCCTGTTCCTACCCTACATAGATAGAGAGATACCCATGTGCCACCCTGTAGGGACACAGAGGAGGGACACACGGGGTATGCCACCCCTGACATGGTGAGCCGTGCACCCACTCTCCCTGTCCCCAGCTCATCTTCACGCCCACGGGCCCCGTCAGCACTGTCCGGCCTGAGAGCCCTGCGCCGGCCCCTCCACCGGCCCCGCCACCTGCCCCACCACCCACCACCCCTCAGGTGAGTCTCCCCACCCCTGCCAGCCCCCCAAAATCTGCCCTGGCACCCCTGACCCACTGCCGTTGCAGGTGCACAGCCTGGCCCTGCGCCCCGCCGGCCCCCACCTCCCCGCCCTGGCCATGAAGCCCCCTGGGGGTGCCCCTCCCCGGGCTGGCCCCCCCCGGGGGCCCCCGCCCGACCCCCCCGCCGAGCACCTCAAAAAGGCCGAGGGGCACGAGGGCCGCACCCATGCCCTGGCCCGCGCCACCGCCCCTGCTGCCACCCACCCGCTCGTCACCCCAGGTAAGGGGCTGCTCTGGGGCAGGGGACACAGGGGGAGTCGCAGGCTATTCATTCTGAAACCTAGTAATGGCCCACACTGGTGCGTCCTGTACGTTGTCACCTGCCTGAACAATGGGTCCATCCCCTCCCTGGCAGGGGCCCTGCCCGGGAGAGTCTAAGCACCCGTAGGATCCCAGGGTCCTGTGGGGTGCAGGGGGCTGGGGCAGTGAGGGTGTGAGCCAGGGGACTCCATGGACTGCTGGAGCCTGGGATGCTGCACTGGCATGGCTCCCAAAATTGGAGACGCCCCTCAGGACAGCCTGAGTGCAGCTTCCCACATCAGCAGCGGGAGCTGGCAAAACTGATTGTCCAAGGGCACCAGAGGGAACAGATACAGTGAGCAGCAGCCTCCTTGAGGGGGATCCTGGGGGGTGGGCCCTTGAGGCTGAGGTGCTGGTGATGAGGGGGGGATCTCTGTCCCCATTGCTGTCCCTGCAGCCTATGCCCCGCTGCAGCCCCCCCAGTTCATGCAGCAGCCGCCGAAGCCGATGCAGTCGCAGCCTCCACCGCAGCAGCAGCAGCAGCAGTTTGTCATCCAGCAGCAGCAGCAGCACCAGCTGGGCCCTCGTGGGCAGCCCCCCTCGGGCCCCCCCACCGCCCCCCAGCTCCAGCCCCTGCCCCCTGCTAGCCCTGGCCCAGCCCCCCAACCCAAAACGGGGGTCCCCCAGGGAGCAGGGGGCGAGGGCGGCCCCCCTAATGGGCACCCTGGCTGCCACGCTGCCCCCCGCAAGTTCCAGCACGCCTCGGCTGTCATCCTGCAGCTGCAGCCCGCCGGCCCCACGGTGAGGGGGCCCCGCAGACCTCCCCCCAAACCTTCATGATGAGGGGTCCCCAAACATCCCCCAAAGCCTTTCCAAGCCTCCCACCAAACTTCACCCAAGCCCTCTTGGGGAGGGGCCCCCAAACCTTCCCCCAGACCCTTAGGATGAGTGGCCTCCAAACCTCAAATCTCCCACCAAAGCACCCCAAACCACCCACCAAACCCCTATGGTGAGAGGCCTCCAAACCACCCTGCAGACCTCCCAGCAACTCCCCCCAAACTCTCACAGTGAGGGGCCCCCAAGCCCCTTGGTGGGGGGAGCTCAGGGGAGGGAAGGAGGAATGCGGGCACTGGAGTGGGAGTGGGGGATGTTGGGGGATCAGATGTGTGCACATGCACGTGGGTGTGTAAGTGCACAATCCCTGCACACGTGTGCATATGCGTTCCTGAAATGTGCATGGGGCCCAGTTGTCACGTCAGTCTGCAGGTGTACAGGTGTGCACGCTCAGGCCACACTGCATGTGTGTACCTGCTCCATGCACATTTGTGTGCACAGGTTTGCCCCATCCCTGGCACTTACGTGTCTGTGTGTACCTGGCCTGTGACATGGGGAGCATGTGGCTGATCCGTGTGTGTGTGTGTGTGTGCATATGTGTATGATCCTTGTATGTCTGACCCATGCACATGCGTACTGGACCCATACACGTGTGTGCACAGCTCCCAGATGCATGCCCATGCATGTGTGCACATTTGCATCTGTGTCTGCTCCCCGCACGTGTGTGTACTCGCTCCAGGTTCATGCATGTGCATCTACACGTGTCAGAGCCATGTGTGTGCCTGGTCCATGCACGAGTGCTGACATGCCTGCCTGACCCGTGTGTGTGCACATGTGCTCAGTCCACGTGTGTGTGGCCTGTGCATGTGTGCAACAGTCACGCCAGATCCATGCAGGTGTGTATTTGTGGGGGTGTGCATGCGCTGCATGCATGTCTTTGCAAATGTGCATGCCAGATCAGGTGTGTCTGGAGGACACGTGCCCGACTGTAACACATGTGTGTGCATGTGCATGCCTGCTCTAGGCACACGCTTGTGTGTGACCCACGCACAAGTGTGCACACTCTAGTCATGCAGGTGCATGCTCCTGTGCCACCTGCATACGCACCTGCCCTGACCCCCTCCCGTACGTGTGCATACCTGACCCTGCCCCACGCGTGTCCCTGCCACCACAGCCCTCCCTCGGGGTCCTCGAGGGCGCCCGCCGGGACCCGCTGCCCGTGCCGAGGAGCACCGAGAGCCCGTCTGCCGCCCCGCCGCAGCCCCCCGCCCTCTCGCCGCCCGTCGCCCCCCCGGGCCCCGACACCCCCGAGGGCGAGCGGCCCCTCACGCACGGTAAGTCCCCGCCCCGCTCCCACAGGCACCCACTCATGGGGTGATGCACCCCCAACCCCCGCAACAGGCGGACGTTGAGGCCGGGGCTGCGCGGGGCCGTGCTGTGCTGCGGAGAGGACCCTCAGCCCAATCATTTCCGCGGAGTCACCCACGGTTGACACGGGAGTGCGGCGCCCGCCGCTGCCGGTGGGAGGGGCGCGGGCGCTTCGGCCTCACACGAAGCGGGCGCCCGGGGGACGGGGGCGTGGCCACGCACCATTCTGGAGGCGCGGCTCTGGCGCGAGGGCTGGGGAGGCGTGGCCACATCTGGAGGCTCCGCCCCAGCCGCGTGAGGGGTGCGACCGCGGTGGGGGCGTGATCAAGCCTGCGCGGTCACGCCCCTTGCCGGGGAGACTCCGCCCCCTATGGCGGAGGCGCGGGAGGCGGGGTCCTGCGGGGGGGCGTGTCCGCTCTCCGAGGCTCCGGGCGCGCGCGGCGGCAGCGCCCGCCAATGGGTGCGCGGGGGGCGTGTCCGCACCAGGCCCCGCCACCGCCATCGCCTTTGTCCCTGCTCGGCCCTGGTCCCGCTCCCGGCGCCGCTCCCGCTGCAGCCCCGGCCCGACCCCCCCCGCCATGGCCCCCCCGACCCCCTGAGCGCCCGGTGAGTGAGCGCCGACTGCAGGGGCCCGGCTCGGCCCGGGCGGCGGCGGTGGCAGTGGCTCTGACCTCACTTCCGCATCCGCCCCCGGCCTCGGCCCGGCCCCGCGGCCCGGCCGAGGGAGGGGCGGGGGCAGCGGTAGCCGCCGCCGCCGGACAAAGGTGATGGGGCTGCCGGGGCCTGCGCGGCCTGAGGGTTCCGCCGGGCCGAGGCGGCCTCAAGGGGAGAGGAGCCGGGCGGGCTGGGCTGGGGGCTGTTGGGCCTCACTGGGCTGTGCTGTGGCTTTACTGGAGTTTACCGGGGTTTATTGGGATCTTTCGGGCGTAGGTCGGGCCCTGCTGCGGCTTTTTTGGCATGTGTTGGGACCTTAGTGGAGTAGTTCGGGTTTTTTGGGGGTCGTACTGGGCTTTGCTGAGGGAGATCGGCGCTTTTCGGGGTTAATCGAGCGTTGTTAGGGCCTTACTGGGGGAGATTGGGGCTTTCCGGGGGAGATCGAGCCCTGTTGGGACTGTACTGGGGCAGATGCGGCCTTACTGGTGCCTTACAGCGACGCACTGAGGCTTTGCTGCTCCATCCTGGGGTCTCTGGGGAATGTCCTGACCCCTCCGGTTATTTTGGGGGGCTCTTTAATCTCCTTTCGCAGCCCCTCAAGGACCGCTCGGGGCACTCTGGGCGGCACTGGTGGCACTGGGAGCGGCAGCAGCTGCTCCCCGTTCCAGCTGTATGGAAATCGCGGCCCCGCGTCAACGCGGCGTCAGCGCCCGCCCCTCACCCCGCGTGTCCCCCGCTGTCCCCAGAGCCCCCCGAGCGCCTCCATGCGCAGCCCCGCATTCCCGGGATGACCTCGGGCTCCGGCAGCGCTGCCGCCACCGTCGCCGGTGCCGCCCCCCACAATGGTGAGAACAAACCGCCCCAGGCCATCGTGAAACCCCAGATCCTCACGCACGTCATCGAGGGCTTCGTCATCCAGGAGGGCGCCGAGCCCTTCCCGGTAACGTATCCCGCTCTCCCAGAGCCGGGGATTGGGGGCGCTGAGAAGGTTCATGGATTTGGGGTGTTGGGAATGCGGCACACAGTCGGGCTTGAATCCCCGAATCCTCCCCTGCTTCGTCATCCAGGAAAGGGCTGAGCTCTTCCCGGTAACATGTCCCACAATCTGTAGTTTTACCCCACGATTTGGGGCTCTGGATCGTTACGCATGTTATTGAGAGTTTTGTCATTCAGGAAGGGGCTGAGCCCTTCCCAGTAACATATCCCAGTGTCCATGTTCCTGAATTTGGGAGGTTGGGAATGGCACATCCAATCATGACCCCCCAAATCCTCCAGCAGTGCTTTGAGGGCTTCATGATTAAGAATAAGGCAAAAATGTTCCTGGTATGGTATCCCCCCATTCCTACCCCTATTTCTGGGGCAGAAGGATGTTGAAAATAGGGCATCCAGGCCCTTGTGAACCCCTGGATCTTCCCCCACATCACTGAGCTTTTTGTCATTCAGGAAGGGACTGAGCTTTTCTTGGTAACATGTCCACCAATCCATATCCTTATCTCTGGATTTGTGTGTGTGGGAGGGGGGCTCCTGTCTCCTGTATTTGGGGGATTAGGAATGGGGCACTCAGACAATTGTGAACCCCCAAGTTGTCACACACATTATTGAGCAATTCATTGTCCAGGAAGGGGCAGAACCATTCCTGGTAATGTATCCCCTTTCCCTATCCTTGCTTCTGGATTTGAGGGCTTGGGAATGGGGCACCCATGCCATTGTGAATCCCCAAATCCTCACATTTTTGAGTTCCTTATTGAGCAGAAAGGGGCTGAGCCGTTCCCAATAATGTATCTCTCTCTACCTGTCCTTGTTCCTGGATGTGGAAAGTTGGGAAGAGGGCTCCTGTGTTTGGGGGGTTGGGAATGGGGCACCCAGACAATCATGAACCCCCAAGTCGTCACCCACGTTATTGAGCATTTCCATCATCTGGGAAGAGACAGAACTGTTCCCGGTAACGTATCTGTTGTCCTTCCTGGAGCTGAGGGATTGGGAAGAGGGCATTGGGATTTGGCGGGTTGGGAGTGGGTCGCTTTGACAGTTATGAACCCCCAAACCTCTGCCCTTGCTGTTGAGCACTTCAGCATCTAGAAAGGGGTGGAATCGTTCCTGGAAACACAAAATTCTCTCAAAGAATAGTTAGACCCAAAATCCACACCCATGTCACCATCATCCAGGAAGGTGCAGATCTGTACTTGGTAACACATCCCCCTCTCCTTACCCTCATCCCTGGCTGTGGGAGATTGGGATGGTTCCTGCCAGCCCCGTGGCCACAGGAAGGAGTTCATGTGGCGTTGGGGCACAGGTGCAGCCAGGTGTGTTGCGCAGGTGGGCCGCTCCTCGCTGCTGGTGGGGGCCCTGCACAAGCAGTATGCGCAGGAGCTGCTTCCGGAAAAGCTCCCAGCACAGGACAACACCACCACCACTGACTCGGACATGGAGGAGCCGTACCTGCAAGGTAGCGCCCGGGCCCCCGGCCCACCCAGCCCCCTGGGAGCCCCCCGGGATTTCCCCTGGAGTCCCCCGGCTGAGCTGGCTGGTTTCTCTCTCTGGGTGTCCCTCCACGCCCCCCAGAATCCAAAGAGGAGGGGAATCCCCCCAAGTTGAAGTGTGAGCTCTGTGGCCGCGTTGACTTCGCCTACAAGTTCAAGCGCTCCAAGCGCTTCTGCTCCATGGCCTGTGCCAAGAGGTAACCCTGAAAACCCACCCATCCCCTTCTTGGTGGGGTAGAGGTAACACCAAAATCCACGCAGGCCCCTCCTCAGCAGGATAGAGGTAGCCCCAAAATCCACCCAAGCTGGGTAGAAGCAACCCCAAAACCCACCTGACAGAGCAGACGTAACACCAAAACCCATCTGGACCCTCTTCAGTGGAGTAGAGGTACCCTGAAATCTACTTGGCAGAGTAGAGGTAACCCCAGAAATCCACCTGGGGTGGTGGGAGTAACCCCAAAATCCATTCAACAAGAGTGGAGAAAACCCCAGAAATCCACCTGTCAAGGTAAAGGTAACCTGAAAATCCATTCAGCGTGGAAGGAGTAGCACCAGAAAATCCACCCAGTGGTGAAAAGGTCTACCAAAATCTACCTAGGGTGGGGTGGGGTTAACCCCAAAATCCACCCCCCTGCTCTTCTTTGGTAGGGTAGAGGTATCCCCAAAATTTCCCTGGTGGAGCAGGGACCACTTCATGACCCATGGTTCTGTGGCAGGTACAATGTGGGCTGCACGAAGAGGGTGGGGTTGTTCCACCCAGATCGCAGCAAACTCCAGAAACCAGGAGGGCCCCCCCACGGGCGGCGCCGCAGCTGCAAAGGGACCCTGCCCTCCCTGAGCAAGGACAGCAAGAAACAGGTGAGGGGGCGGACATAAGTTTGTCCCCAGCTGGGGCACATGGCATTAGCACTGAGGCCAGGGTTTGTCCCCAGCTGGGTGGGCTTTGGGGCTGGAATTTTTTCCCGATTTTGGGGATGTGGGGAGGGCACCAAGCCTTGGGTTTGTCCGTGAATTTTGGGAACATAGGGTGGGCACTGAGCGCAGGATTGAGGTTTTGGCCCCAGCTGGGGGGGATATGAGGTGGGTGGTGAGCTTGGGTTTTGTCCCTGAGTTTTGGGGACAGGGGGCGGGTGCTGAGGCCAACGCTGCCTCCGCAGCCCCCGGGGTCTGTCCCAGCGGGGTCGGTGACGGCGTCGTTGCAGCTCAACCACAGCCAGGAGGATTCCAGCCGCTGCTCTGACAACTCCAGCTACGAGGAGCCACTGTCACCCATCTCTGCCAGCTCCTCCACATCCCGGCGCCGACAAGGAGAGCGGGATCTGGAGCTGCGGGACATGGAGCTGCCGGATGTGCATGGCCGCGACCTGCCTGGCCTTGGCCACCGCTTCCTGCCCAGCGAGCCCAGCAAGTGGAATGTGGAGGATGTTTACGAGTTCATCCGCTCGCTGCCGGGTGAGAAATGTCCTTGGATGGACAGGGAGGAATCTACCTATGGATACCCAGAAGTATGGTTTTGGGAAGACTTATGTCCCTCAGGACGTGTTCAAGGGGGGGATCTACTCAAAGATAAACCCAGAATTGTGGTTTTTGGGGGAGATATATTCACAGAGAACCCCCCTAAATATATTTTTGAATAAGATTTACACACAGATAATCCCATAAATATATTTTTGGGGGATGATTTACTCACAGATAACTCCATAAATACTTGGAGGGGGGAAGATTCTACTCACAAACCCATGAATATTTTGGTGGAGCGGGGGGATTTACTCACAGATACATCTAAAGGATAATGGGGGAAGGGGATTTACATATGATAACTCTCTAAATACATTTTTCGGGGTATTTAAGCACAGAGAAGCCCCTAACTGTATTTTTGGGAGCTCTGAGAGGGTTTGCTGATGCTGCCCCTCACCACAGGCTGCCAGGAGATCGCAGAGGAGTTCCGGGCACAGGAGATTGATGGGCAGGCGCTGCTGCTGCTCAAGGAGGATCATCTCATGAGCACCATGAACATCAAGCTGGGGCCTGCGCTTAAGATCTATGCCCGCATCAACATGCTTAAGGACTCCTGAGGGGGGTGCCACAGTACCCCACTCCCCCCGCGGGACCTCTGACCCTCCCGGGACCCCCGCAGGACCCCTGACCTCCCACGCGGCCCCGTGGAGGGGACAAGACGGGGAAGACACTTGTGAGCACACCCTGCCCCTCCTGCCCCCCCCCGGGGGTGTAAATAGCCCATAGCTCTAGAGTCCCGTCCCGTCCCGTCCCCCTTCTCCAGCAGGGAGGGGGGGGGGGGGTGTCCCCATGTGTTCCCCTGTGTTCCCCCCCGAAGTCAGCAGAGCCAAGCAGGACGGTTGCCTTAACGTGTACTCCCTCCCCTATCTGGGATTGGGGCCCCCAGGGAGGTTTGGACTTCCCTCCCAAAGGGGGTCAGGGAGAGGTGGGGGGCGTGGAGGAGGCGTCACCCCCCCCCATTCACACACCCCCACACACTGGGCTGTTTTGGGGGCACCTTAGCAGAGGACAGTGGTGAGGAGCCCCCTTAGACAGGTAAGGACCCCCCCACTCCCTTCTCAGCCAGCACGGTCTTTTTAAGAAAAGGAAAAAACATTGAAAAAAAACACGGCCTCACCCCCCCCTTTTCCTGTTTTTTGTTTTTGTTTTTAATAAACACTGAAAAAAAACCTTGGGACCCTCACAGTTTTCTTCACTTCCCAATCCCAAACTTCTTCTCATGTAAACTGAGGCAGCAACTCGGGGATGTCTCCAAGTGCTACTGTGGATGGTGGGACTTCCTGTGGGCAATGGGGAGAGGATTGTCCTGGGGACAGGGTTGGTGTTGTGCTACCTGTGTGACCCTGGGGATCCCTGCTGCCCCCCACGCTGGGAGGTGAGGGTGATGTTCTCCCAGGAACCTGTGGTGATAGTGGGACCCTCCACAACTCCAGGTGACCTCCAAGTCCCAGTGCTTAGGGGGACACAGGGTACTGAAGTAGGTGAGGTGGGGAGGGGGACATGGTGGCATGTCCTTGGAGATGATCCTAGAGGAAGTAACATCCCTGGAGCTGGTGGGCCTGGTGAGGGGTCCCTGCATGTAGCATCTGTATTGAGATGTCCCCAGAGCTGTTGGACATGGAGATGGTACCCACTGTGACATGTCCCTGAGGCTGGTGGCTACAGTGTGGTGACCCTAGAGCTGTAGCCACAATGAGGTGTCCCTGGAGGTGGCGACAGGTTGCTGGAGGGTCCCCAGGTGGCCACACTGAGGCCTCACCAGAGTTCGTGGCCATGCTGAGGTATCCCAGGCCACATTGAGATGTCTCCAGCAGTGGTGGCCACAGTGGATTGTCCCCAGAGCTGGCGTCCCCAGCAGTGGGTGACTCACAACCCCCACCAGGACCAGGAGCCACCACCTTCCCCTTGAGACACCAGTGACTGGTGTGTGCCGGTCACCAGGCACTGTGCCACCCCCTTCCCTGGGGAAACTCTGGGGACAATGCCAAGGATGACCCACAGCTTCACCCTCCCCTTCTGCAGCCCCTCAGGGACCAACATCCCCACAGGGGAGTCCTCTCCCCTCATCCTTCCCCTCCCCGCCAAACACAACCCCCAGTTTCATTAATTCCTGTTTTGGTCTTTTTTTGTTCTCTTTTATTCTCTTTTTTTGGAAAGGGGCTGGGCTAGAGGGGGTTTCATTCCTTTTCCACACTGTGAGGCCGTGACCCCTCCAGCTTCTCCAGGAACCACAATGTAGGACGGGAGGGGGGTGGCGACAACAGGGAGAGGGGCAATTGTTTGTCCATTTTCTCCTCTTTTTTTTTTTTTTTTCTTCCCCTTTTTTAATAAGGTACCAACTAGCTCTAGGGAGGCTGGCCTGGCTGGACAGCGAGGAAAATAAAAAAGCCCCAAAATTTGGGGGAAGGAGAGAAAAAAGGGGGGGGTCTAAGTGTATAAGAGGCGTATTTACACAGTATTAACATGCTGACAAAAAAGGTTACAATATTGATATCATACAACATCGAGGGGAGAAATAATGGGAAGGGTAAAAAATAAGGGGGTGGAGAGCAAAAATAATAGGGGGGGTAAAAAATAACGGGGGTTTAAAAATTAATAAAAGGTAAATAAAACACCCTGGAAAAAAAACAACAAAAAACCCCAAAGAAACGCTGAGTTAAGGCTTAAAAAGTGTATAAAAAATAACACAGTTAATATCCAAAATGAACCAAAAAGTACAGAATTATATAGATGAGTTTGGGGGGAGTGCCCCCCGGCTCTATACAGGGGGTATGTACAGGCAGGCACAAGGCAAAGCAGGGTGACCCCCCGAACCCCCCAAAACTGGGGCTGTGGAATGGGGGGGGCCGTCCCCGGGGGACGCAGCTCTGCCCGCGGCTTCGCCGTCGAAAGGGACCCCAAAAGAACACAAAAAAAACCCCAAAATGGTTAAAAATCAACCCCAAATGGAGGCGCTTGGGCCCAGAGTCTGTGGAGTGGGGGGTAGCAGGACTTCCCCCCTCCCCCAGCTGCTTTTTGCTCCATCCACGGTTCCTTTTTGGGGTGAATTTCTGGTCTTTAGCAGCACCAAATTCTTGGCCAATAAATATATATATATATTTGTATCCAAAAATGGGGGGCGGGGCCTGGCAGGGGGACACCCCCACCCCTACTGCCACCCCCAAAGAAACCAAACCGCAGAGATTCAAAGTGCTCTGAAACCGTCTTTGGATGTCACCAAACCTGCGGGAGCCAGGCAGGAGCACGGCCCGGGGCACAGCCCGCGGTGCTGGGGGTCACGTCCTCCTCCTCCTTCTCCTCCTCCTCCTCCTCTTCCTCCTTCTCTTCTTCCTCCTCCTTATGCTGGGGGGGGTCCTGTCCCCTTCCCGCTTAGATGAGGGAGATCCGTACAGGAATGCCGGGCGACTCCGTCCGCTGCGGCGAGTGCTGGCTGACCAGGTGCTCAACCACCGTGTGTTTGGACATGTGCTTCATCAGATAGGTCTCCTGTGGGGGGACACAGGGGTGAGCTGGGGGCTGGGGGCTGGGGGCAGGTTTTGGGGCATCCTCCATGCTCACCGAGGTGTAGGCACGGCCACACATGCTGCAGCAATAGGCCTTGGCGTGCTTGATGGCGTGTGCAGACAAGTGGATCTGCAGCGAGGCCGAGTCCGTGTACGCCCGGTAGCAGTTGGGGCACTTGTAGGGCTTATCCTTGTTGTGCTGGCGCTGGTGGGACTGAGGGAACAGAGGGAGTCAAGGAGGGACTATGGTGACCCTGAGCCCCCTGCCCTGGGTCCCCCCACACTGACCTGGAGGTTGGAGAGCTGGGTGAAGGCCTTCTCGCAGCCGGGGTGCGGGCACTTGTAGGGTCTGTCACCGGTGTGGATTCTGGGGACACATGCACCGGGTCATTGTCACCTCCCCTTCCACCACCAGGGAGAGTGCTGGTCCCATCCATGGGGTCACATTGGAATGGGGGGTTACAGTGGGCACAGCGACACCAGTGCCCCAGGAAGTGACAGGGGAGAAGGAGGGAGGCATAGGGCTGAGAGATGGGGGTTGGGAGAGGATGGAAGTGCTGGAAATTGTGAAGGTAGTTGGATGATGGGTGTGGAGGACATGGACTGGCACGCATGGACAGATGACCATGTGGGATCATGAAGGTGGTGGGGGCATGGCAGGGATGAAGAAAGTGGTGGGAAAAAGCACAGTGGAGATGGCTGAGCATGCTGGGGGCAATAAAGGTAATGAAGATGATGAGCATGGTGGTGATAGTGAATGTGGTCGGAAAGAAGGTAGTGGAGACAATGGAGGTACTGGAGACTATGAAGGTGATGGAGATGTTGAGCTCAGTGGGGATAATGAAGGCTGTGGAGTCAGAGTGGCATGATGGGGATAATGAAGGTAGTGGAGATGATGAGCATGACTGAGCCCATAGAAGTGCTGAAAATTATGAGTGTGGTGGGGATGACAAAGACAATGGGGACAGCCATTGTGAAGGGGAATTGATGAGCACAGTGGGAGTGATGACTGTGGTAGAGATTATGAAAGTGTTGGAGATGTTGGCAGCAGGACCAACAAACAGAGCAGGGCCATAAAGGATGTCAGGAGAGATTGTTGAGTGTGGAGTGCCTGCCTGCCCCTTTGCCCAGCCAGAGGGAACAAGTGTCACCAACCCCTCGGTGCAGCCCTTACCGGGTGTGCTGCTGGAGGTGGGAGAGCTGGCGGAAGGACTTCTCACAGTAGGAGCAGTGGTAGGGCTTGACGCCCAGGTGGATGCGCAGGTGCTGGGCCAGGTAGGAGGCATTGGCGAAGGACTTGGAGCAGTGGGGGCACTTGTGGGGCTTGGCCTCTGTGTGCGACTTGGAGTGGATCTGCATCTCCGACTTGGTGAAGAACGTCAAGGGGCAGACCTTACACCTGGAGGGTGTGGGGGAGAACCCCGCAGGGACCGGGCTGGGGTGGGGGAGCTCCCCGCCATCGCCCTAGCCCCCACAGCAGGCGGGGATGTGCCTACCTGTATGTCTTCCCCTCTTTGGCCGTCTCCCCTGAGGCCAGGATAGGGTAGGGCACCACCAGCACTGGCGGTCCCGAAGGGTTTTCCGCCTTTATCTTTTTGCGGCCCCGCTCAGCCTTGGGTGCTCCCAGCAAGCCGTGGCCCTGGATTGTCTTGATGGAGTCGAGGAGGGGGGGGCTGGTGATTCCTGAGATTAGGGTGGGCGAGGAGGCGATGAGACGGCTTTGACTGGTGGATGTGGGGGTCGAGGGGGTGGTGGTCCCCGTTCCTGGGCTGGATTCCGAGGTGCTGACAGCTGGTGCACGGGACGCCAGCCCCAGCCCTAGTGGGCAACGTGACAGAGTATTAGTTTTGAGAGGACTCACATCTGCCTCTGCCCCCAGACTGGTGGTACCTGTGATGGTACCTGTGACGGTGCTGGTGGCTGGCCGGGCGTGCAGGGCCACGTCAGGCTGGGGAACGGCCTGGGGGTGCAGCCCTGGCACCTGCTGCAGCTTTGGCAGGGACATGATGGACTGGCTGCTCTCAGCAGGTGATGGGGGCACCAGAAGAGGCTGCTGCGAGGCCACCGAGGTGGGAGGCAGGTGCGGGGGGCGGATCTTCTCCGCCATCAACTGCTCCTTGATTTTGTTGATCAGGACTAGGTTGTCCAGCTGAGGGGGGAGAAGGCAGAGAGGTGAGTGAGAGCAGAAGACCTGGGACCCTTGGGGCCTCCAGCCTCCCCCTCAGCGTTCTCTACATCCATTCATCCTCCCTCCTCCCAAGATCTCAGTGCAGGGGTCCTACCTGGCTGGGCATGGTGGGGGGGGGAGGCCAGAAGTAGGGGTTGTTGAAGCGAGGCTCCGCCATCCTGGGGAAAGAGGAGGGCGGTTATGGGGCATCACTGGCTGCCACACGGGCCCACCGCCCTTCCACCTTGAACTCCCCAAAACAAACCATCACCGTCCCAAGAAGCAAGACCCAGACTCTGAGCAAAGGTAGGGAGCAGGTTGGGGGGGGGGGGGGCAGGGCTGCGGAACCCCCTAAACATCTTCAAAATTCCTGTAGGATTAGGGGGACACCAAGCACCCCGCCTGCCTCCAACATCACAAAACACTGGTTAGTGCACTAGGACACTATTTGGAAAAGAGGAAGCTGAAATTTGGGGAAAACCCCCAAATCTCCCAAGTTCTGGAAGGATTTCTCCCATCCAGGAAGGGATTAGAGGTGGATGGGACACTGCCATGGGAGAGGGTGAGCACAGCAGCACATTGAATCCAACAGCAATCCCAGCCGAATACCCCCCCTCCAAAATATGCCTCCAAAGCCAAGTGAAGAGCTTGCGACACCCAGGAGCAGCTCGATAGGAACACCAGGAACCAGCAGGGCTGGGAGATTTATGAAGATGCTTGAAGGCGTTGGGAAAATTAATTCTAAATCCATCTTTGGGTAATGGGAAACAGCAGCAAGAGGATGATCTGAGCAGAGCAGCCCAGCATGACCAGGAATCACCATCCCAACAAATCCCATTATGGGGGCATGAGGGTAAGCATCTATAAGACCCCAATGGGATGTATGGGAGGGGGGCCCCAGGAGCTCTGGTTCCAAAATAAACCAGGCCATGGCCAGGATTCCAGAGAAGCTAGATGCAAAGTGCATCCCCAAAAGCTTTGGGGTGGCAGGATTTGGAGATTATAAGCTTTCCTCCACTTCCTCCTCCTTCTCCTCCTCCTCACACTCGCTGCCCCAGGTTTCAAACACACTCTGAGCTCCCCACAGGCAGGTGGGCAGCACCCAGAGAAAGGGAATCCTGGTCCCACCAGAATGTAACATCCCAACAGCTACCCCAGCCTGAAGAAGCTGTGGGATGGACCACCCCCATTTTGGGGGGAAATCAAGGCAGGGAGGAAGGAACCACCTGCCCCTTGCACTATGGAGCAGCCTGGCACAGGACAAGATGTGTTCCAAGGTATCAAGGAATGGGAGCAATTTCTCATGGCAAACCTCAACGCCACAGCCTGTCCAGGACACCACCCAGACATCAGCTGTGGGAATTCCCATTCCCAGTCTTGAACCACTCCAGGTCACCTCCCGGCTGCTCAAGCACCAAATTTGAGGGTTTTGAAGTGATAGCAGGTCCGGATCCCAGCAGCACAGGCGGAGGCAAAGTCTCGCTCCATGCCACAGAACAGGAATTCGCTGGGGATGGTAAATGCACCTTCCCATGCACGGACGCAGCTGCTGCCAGCTATTTTGTGTAATTATGTATGTACCCACAGGCCGCCCACAGCGTGCATTTACCCTCTGGCTACGTGTGTGTGTATATATATACACACACATATATAAGATCTCTCGAGATGATGGGCATGCGATGAGGGATGCCAGTGCCAGCATGAGGGGCTGGACACTGGGAACCAGGGACAAAAGCGGAGCTGGCAGCAGGGAATCCCTTGTATAGAGACAGGCAGGGAGCAGGAGCTCAGGCAGGAGGTGTCTGAGCCCCCTTGGCATGACCAAGCACCCCTGAACCAATCCGCCATCCCAGAGCAGCCGTGGGAAAACAGGAAACTGGAGCTATGATTAGAAAAGGGTTTTTTGGAGCTGATCCCCCATCTCAGCAGGTGCCCCGTGACCTCTGTCCTTCCCATCCGTCCATCTGTCCATCCTTCTCCCTGTCCCAATAGCATGCTGGGCTCCAGTGGAGCCAGCAGCAGCACCCAGATGGATCAAAGCCCCCAGCGTGGCCCCAAACCATCACCAGGACATGGCACCAACCTCAACACCAGACCCAGGATCCTTCCTGCAAAGCTGGAGGGGGCTGGAAAGGCACAAAGGGTATTTCGGGGAGAAAAGCATAAATATCACGTGTTTCCCTACCCCCACCTGAGAAGGGCTTACTAAAGAAATGAGAAATTATTTGTAAAACCACCACACTCAGAGCTGGATGAACAAGAGGGAAGAAATGGTCGGCGTTGCCAAAATAATTATAAAAATCCCTGATCCTGTCCCGATTTAATTTTACAAATTGTGCAGTGTTTCGTCGGGAGTGGCATCCTCTTCTCTGGGGCTGGGAAACAGAGTGGGAAGGGGAAGAAAGCAGATGGAAAAAAAAAATATACATATAAAAACTCCCTTTTTCTCTATTCTCAGCTAACTATGAAAAATGGAAGCTGACATGCAGCAAAGGTGGGAAAAAAAGAAAATCCATTAAAATGGAAATTATGAAGGGTAGGGAATGCTGCAGCACGTCTCCCCCCGGCTCAGCAGGGCACGGGGGGGTGTGGTAGGGCTCTCTGTGCCCCTCCAGCTTTTGGATGGGCAGGGGGAACCGCCCCTTGGGTAACATCTCCACTGGCGTGGGGTCCTGTGCTCCAAACCATGGTGAGAAGAGCCTCTGACATCCTCCACAGGCACCAAATTTGGCTGCTGAGGGGCTGTCAAAGGTTATCCCCAGGGACAAGGTGGGTGCCCAAAGCATGGTGGAGACCCAAGTAGCCCAGCCAGAGGAGAGGGATGTGGAAAGAGCAAGCAGGAAGATGCACAGAGCCCCAAAACCATGGGCTGAACCCCAAATTCCCCAGAACAGCACAGGACCCGGCATCACCGCTCAGCCGGGTCAAGGGGGGAAGCAGCAGCACCCTAAAAAGAGACCAAGCCTCCTCGCCTCCGCACCCACGGGGAGGGAAGAGCGGGAGAAGCCGGCAAGCCAGGGCTGGGGTGGCGAGGGGAGAGCGAGGGCAGTGGCAGCGAGGGGGCGGCGGTGCCGGGGCCGTCGGGGTCAGCAGTGGTTGGTACTCACAGGGTGGCCTCTGGAGCCAGGTGGGCGCAGCTGCCTGGGGAGACGTGTCGCTGAGGCTCCAGATTGATGGGAGGTAGATGATGGCACGGGTGGGCACGAGCTCACTAGAGCCTTCCAACTTCCTACCCAACTGCCGCTAAGTCAAGCTACAGTTCTCTAGGGAACGCCTCTACCTTGGCAGCCCTCTCTGTCTCGCCTTCGCTGAAATAAAAAGAAACAAGAGATTTCTTTTCACGCCACCGCCGAGAGAAAAGGGGCAGCTCCCAGGGACTGGCGAGCAACCACCGATCTGGTACAGCCTGAAATTGGGGGGTCTGGGAGGCGAGGGGAGGGATTCGGGGTGACCAGAGAAGCACTTGGTAGCTAAATGCGTCCTCGACCCAACAAGACACTGAGTTTGGTGTCCCCAAGTATCCCAGCAAGAGCATCAGGGCAGAGGTCCCACCCCCTGTGCCAAGCGGCGAGTGCAGGAAAGCCAGCGGCGGCCAGAGACGGCGCATGGGGGAGAACCAAGCCGGGAGATGGATGTCCCCTGTGCGTTCCCCCACCCAAATCCCAGCACGTCCTTCCCAAAACAGGCCAGACGCTGGCCTGGGCATGCCTCTGGGCCAGGGAACCCAGCTCTGCCTTGCACCATGCCTCAGTTTCCCCCCCTAGAACACAATGCCATAGCCCCTGTCCCCTCTCAAGAACAGGTTTCCCTGGAGTTCACCTGGAGCAGGAGGAGTTTTGGAGGGAAAGCAAGTGCCCATCCACAAAACCTGCATCCCAAAGCCACCAAAGGGTAGGAACCAGCATCTAGCACCATCCCTCCCCGCCCAGATTGTCCTCATCCAGGAGGGATTCACCCCAAGGCAAAGGGGGCAGAAGGCAGGCATGGCTGCGAAGCAGGAACGCCGGGTGAGCCCCCTGTGGCTCGGGGAGGGGGTGGCCCGCACACCACAAGAATTCACCCAAGATGGAACCAATTAAACCCCTGGATTCCGCCCCTCAAAGGGCCCTGGGCTGGGGCTTCTCCTTCCGCATTTCCAGCAAAACCAACCCAAAATGAGCCCCCAGCCTGGACTGAAGGTCCCTGCAAAGGAAAAGGGGTGCGCGGGGCAGGGTGAGGAGCCAAGCACCAGGGGCAAGCAGGAGGGGAGGTGAAGCCATGCTGGAGACCCCCGCGGGGTCCCCAGCTCGGGCGTGGAGGAGGGGGAACCAGGGTGGCAACACTCCCAAAAGATGGGGGCCAAGGCAGTGTGACCCCAAATCGTTTGGGTCCAGTGACCCGGCAGAGGGGACACGGAGACAGCCTGCAGGGAGACTCAGAGCCCATGGGGTGACACACCAGACACAGGGCGCACATGCCCCGCAAAACACACCACTCCCCAGCCTGGGGGGGTCCTGCTGCCCCAGACCCCAAATACCCACCCCCACAAAAGAGCCCAGACAGCACCCTGCAAGGCAAAGGCAGCACCATAAACCAGCCTGGGGTCAACTGCCCACCCCCAGCAGCACGGGGGGGTCACTCATGGGTGACAGCACGCAGGGAAACTGAGGCACAGGCAGGGGATTGCCCTCAGGAGGGAGTGAGAGCACCGGATACAACATGCACTTGTTGTGACATCGCGCCCAATGACCAAAAATCCACATTTTAAGGGAAAAAGCAGAAGGTGGAGGGGTTGAAGGTGAACGTTATTATTTTATGCATATTAAAGCACATTTCTTAAATATCAAGGGGTCACATATACACTGGGAGCAGGGTCCTCTCCCCGCAGAGGGGACAGGCAAGGAGTCCCTCACACCCCCAAAATACCCCCAAAAATACCATGTCCCTGCTTATATAGAAATATATATATATCCACATATAATACCTAGATTCTGATGTGCATATATATATATGTTATTTTCATATGCAATTACATGCATGCACATCATTACTTTAGATGCTATTTTAAGATATAAATGTAAAAAAGCAGGGATTTTTTTCATCCCTGTGATCCTCTCGATCCAGCCATCATGCCCACCTCTGCGAGTACTGGCGTTGCTTCCCCTTATCCGCGTCCATCTCCAGCTCTAGCTGAGACCGGGTGCTGCACGTGGGGCGTTTTTCTACGGGGGGACAAGGAGGAGGACAACTTCACACACCCCGAACCCCCCGCCAGCCCCCGGCGCGCGAGATCCCACAGCGGAGGAACAAAAGCGAAGTGGCTCCGACCTACCCGACCCGTGGGAACGTGGGGTTTTGCCTGAAAATAGAGAGAAAACAACAACCAAAAAAAAAACCAAAAACCAAAAAAACAAAAAAAAAAAACAAAAAAAAAAAAAAACCAAACAAACAAAAAAAACAAACAAACAAAAAAAAAAACCACAAAACAAAACAAAAAAAATTAAAAAAAAAATAAAAAATAGCAGGGTTTTTAATAGCCCTGCTCACCCCCAAGCTGTTGGGAAAGCTGAGGGATGGGGAGCTGGCTGGAAAATTGAGGGTGAAATCCATCCCCTCGCCCTGGACCCTCCGCCTCTTGGCAAATCGCACGCCGCGAGGGACTTAAAAAACTTTTTTACCTCTCTGCTAAAATATCACTTTATAATCTCAAAGGCCTTGGGCTCGAAGCCGCTTTCACCTGCTCCATCCTCCCCAGGTTAAAAAACCCGGCTGCTATCCGAAGGACCGCAGGCTTGGGGGGAAAAATAACCCAACAAGGAGCATCCTCCAACCTTGAAGGGAGAAAAAGAAATCAAAATCATCAAATTCATCATTCCTGGGTTCAAATCCATCACTGTGGCCACACCGGCTCTAAGCTCCCCCCCCAGGCCCCCCGACGTGGCCGGGAGATTATGGATGTATAAATAGGATATGGCTAAATATATGTTGGAGAGGGACAGACAGACCTCTGGGACACAGCCACAGAAATTTGGGTCCCTCGCTAAAGCTGCCGCATTCCTGCCAAAAACGCTATGAAAAAAATATCTCCCCCCCTCCATTAGACCTTCCAGCCAGCGAGACCACTTTTCTAGACAAAACCAGTTAATGCAGAAAACAGCGAAGAAAAGGAGGAAAAGAGGAAGGAGAAAAGGAATTAAAATGGTGAAAATTATAATAATGGTGATTACGATGATGATAATGATAATATTCAGCCCCTGCGCTGCTTCTGCCACCCCCTGTAAGCAAAAAAAAGTCAGAAAAAAGCCAAGAATGCATAAAAAAGCACCCCCCCAAACATGCAACATCCACAAAAATAGGTACGTTCGCCTGCAATTAACTTTTCCATTAGACCATCCAGAGGGAAAGAAAAAGGGAAAATCCTGGTAAATGGGTATTTTCCTCGATTCCTCCCCCCTTTTCCTCCCCTTTTTTCTCTCTCTTTTCCTTCTTCTTCCTGCTTGGAGCGGGGGGCGGGGGGGGGGCTGGAATAATGATGATAATAATGAAAAAAAAGAGGTGGAAAAAGGAGAAGTTTGGTTAAGTGAAGTTGAAATCCTCAACCTGGGAGGGGATTTGCGGGGGGGGGGGGGAAGGTTTGCCAGACAAAAAGGCCGGGAGATGGGGATGGAAGGGGGGGTTTGGGAAAGGGGGGGTGGCCCGGCTGGGTGCTCCCCCCACCCCCCCCTCCATCCGCCGCCTCTCCCACATTCTCAGACGTTTTTATTAAAATTCGCAGACAAAAGGCAAACAAAAATGGCAGCCCCGGCTTATTTTTAAAACGCTAGGACGGGGACGCCATGTTCTGCAGGGCTAAGGGGAGGGGGAAGGGGGGGTGAGGGGGGAAAAAAGGAGGGAATTTTTTTTTAAATATTGATTTAGATGAAAAATGAATAAAAAGCAGCGCGGGGGGGAGTGTGTGAAGGTCCCCCTTTTCCCGCTCGCCCCCGGGGTGAGGAGGGTTTCGGGGGTTTTGAGGTGTTTTGGAGAGGGGACGGGGGGGTGGAAAGGGAGGGATGAGGGATATTAAAAAAAAAAAAAATAAAGCGAGGGGGGGGAAGGTAAAAAAAAAAAAAAAAAAAAAAAAAAAGACACTTCCTATACCGACAGCCATGGTGCCCCGCCGTCCCGCCGGCTCCGCCGCACGGAGGAAGATGGAGCCCCGCGCCGCCCCCCCGCCGCCGCCCCCGCCTCCGGCCCGCCCGGCCCCGCCGCCGCCACCGCCCGCCCAGGGACGGGCTGGGCTGGGCTGGGGCACCCCGGCCCGAAGGGGCTTCTTGGGGCCCGCAGCCCCCCGAAACTGCCGCAGCCCCAGGAGAGCTCCATAAAACTCTGCAGCCCCCTGTTCCCTCAGCCCCGGGAGGGGTCCCCGGTGTCCGCAGCCCCGGAAGCCCTCTTGGCTCCCCAAACCTTGTCAGCTCCCCAAAACCCGTCAGGCCCCCAAGCCCTCTCAGTTCCCCGTTTCCCGCAGCTCCATCAGGGCTCCCCAAAGCTCCGCAGCCCCCTGTTCCCTCAGGCCCGGGAAGATGCCTGAGTGTCCACAGCCCCTCAAAGCTCCTCAGCCCTGCCACGGCTCCCCGCTTCCCTCAGCCTCCAAAATCACCTCGGCCCGCCAGTCCCGTCAGTCCCGGAAGGGCTCCACAAGGTCCACAGCCACCTAAAGCCCCCTCAGCTCCCCAAACTCCCTCAGCCCTGTCAGGGCTCCCTGGTTCCCTCAGCTACCACAAGTCTCCTCACTCCTCAGATCCCCACTCCCTCAGTATCACCTGCCAGCCCAAATTTCTGCAACCCTCAAATCTCCTCAGCCCACTTAAATATCAGCCTACTTAGTCCACCTCAGTACCCCCAAAATCTCCACAGACACCCATTTTCCCTTAGCCCCCCAGTTCTCCACAGCCCACTCAAAGTTCCTCAATGCTCTTGATTCCCTCAGTTCTCCTCGGACTCTGCCAAGTCTCAGATTCCGCCAACCTCAACTGTGTAGTTTCCTCACTGCCTCCAGGACTTCTCAGTGTCCTTACCTCCCCAAAGTCTCCTCAGAATCCCCCAAAATCTCCTCAGTGCCTCCAAATCGCTTCAGTCCCCCAGTTCCTCTTAGCCCACCCAAAGATCCTCAAATGCCCAGATCACCCTAGACCCTCAGTTTCACTCAAACCCCACCCAAAAATCTTCTCAGATCCTCCAGATCCTGTCAGTTCTTTCCATTCTCCTCAGCCTCCTCCAGCCCCTCGAATCTCCTCACCCCCACAATACCCTCAGCACCTCCAGGACTCCTCAATGTCCCCACTTTCCCAAATCTCCTCAGACCATCCCAAAATCTCCTCAGGCCCCACAAATCTCCTCACACTCCTGAAAATCTATTCAGACCCCCAAAAATTTCTTCAGACACTCAGTTCCCTCAAACCCCTCCAGGTCTCCTTCCCTCCCCTAAAACTCTTCGAACCGATTCCCCTCATCCCCTCCAAAAGCTCTTCATGCTCCCAATTCCTCTCAGCGCCCCCTCAAGCTGTCACGCCTCCATTTCCCCTCAAGCCACACAAAGCTCCTCAGAATTCCTGATTCTCTTCAGCCCCCTTTGTTTTCCTCAGCCCCTCCTGTTCTTCTCAATGCCCTTGAACTCCCTTAGCCTCCCAAATCTCCTCAGCCCCACCCCAGGTCCTAGCCCTTCTCCCTTCTCTCTGCTCCCCCAGTTCCTCTAGCCCCTCCAATTCCCCCCCCACCCAGTTCCCCTGAGCCCCTCTTACTGCCTCTGATACTCTCAGCCCCCTTGTGAGGTTCCACAGTCCCCTCAGGGACACCCCCATTCCTCCCTGTACCTCCTCATCCCCCTGAGGATCCCCCCATTTCCTAGGGGGTCTCCAGCCCCTCTCAGGGTCTCCCCCGATCTCGGGGTCCCCCCAGCTCCTCTGTGGGTCTCTCGCAGCCCCCGAAATCCACAGACACTGCCCACAGGGGAAGGGAAAGCTAGGCAAATCCCATCCATTCCCCTTCTCCTTCTCCTAGGTTCAGGGAATTGAGCCCTGGAGCTTCTGGGTTTCCACTTTAAATTACTTTTAAAAAACCCCATAAAATTAAGACTCTTTTTCGTGTTTTCCAAAAATGTTCTGTCACAGAGGAGGATGGAGGGGAGAGGGATGTCCTGAAAGGAAATGGTGCCTTCAAGAGAGATGGGAAATGGGAAAGGATTCAGGATGGGAAGGGAAGGGAAGGGAAGGGAAGGGAAGGGAAGGGAAGGGAAGGGAAGGGAAGGGAAGGGAAGGGAAGGGAAGGGAAGGGAAGGGAAGGGATGAGCACATAGGAGGTCTCCACCACAGAGTGGGCATCACTTTGCAGCTGCCCAGGGTGTCAGAAGCCTCTGGAACAGGTCCTGGCCATGGCAATGGAGCTGGGACAGAGGCACTGTCCTCTGTGGGACCTCTGGGCCTGTCCCTGGCACTCCCCACATTCCCACTGCTCTGTCAGCCCTCCAGCTGGGATCCCCCATCACCCAGCACTTCCCCATCCTGAAAGGTCCCCAGATCCATTAATTATCCATGACTCAAATGAGAACCTGAGACAGCAGCTCCAAAATTCCCTTTTAATCTAATTTTCAGATACTGACACCTAGAAGTTGTCACCCAGTGTTGGTGTCATCCCAAACGGGAGAGCTTGCATCCCCCCAGAGCTTCCCTGATGTCCAAGTTTGCCCTCCCTAAGTTAATTTCCATCAGGGCTTTCACTTCTACTGTGGGATTTTTTTCCCTGTGATTAAGAAACCAGTGGTTTTAAACCCTGGCACCAATTTAGGCATTTTCTGATTTTTTTTTTTGCGGAGGGGTGGAGTTATCCAATCCCAAATGTGCATTGGGAGGAGAAGGTGTGGGTCACTGCTGAGCTTGTGGGATCCACCAAGGATTGGCAAACATCTCCTGGGATTTTCCTTGTTGGGACTGGCTGGGATAAGTGACACTCCGGGCTTTTTTTCCGACCCTACTTTGAGTGGATTAATCTTGGGTGTGGGAAAGGGGCCCCTTTCCTGGGAAGGTGGTTGGTATGCAGGGGGGGAAAAAAAACAACAAAACCCATGCCCAGCTCCATCCCAGGCTGGAAAATGAAGGAAATTAGTGCTTGCCTGCTGAAAAAATATGATTCCAAGGCTGGTTTTGCTCCCAGGATAGATCCAACTGCAATTAAAAGGATCAGGAGGCGGGAGTGGAAGGAAATCATGCTGGAATCACCACCACAGAGTTTCGGCAAAGCCACGGGGCTGTTAGACCTGTGCAGAGCCATGTATCCTTCCCATTCCAACAGCACCAGGAAGCCAGATCCATCCAGGACCTGCAGTTGACTCAGTAGATAAAAGGAGATTTTTATGGATGGCAAACTGGGATTTTCCAGTGAGAAATTTGGTCCCTGAGAAGTGACACTGGGATCTTCTAAAACTTTTCCAGTGTTCCCAAAGCCTGGATCATGGCACACTGGGAAACACCTTCATCCTACCCACCTACTTATTTCCTTCCCCAAAAATCCCTTGTTTTCCATTAAAAAATGGTTGACAGGACCAACCAGAGTAGGCATACCAGGCATAGGGGATGCCAGTACTCCCAGTGCCAGCTATCCAGATGAGGCTTCTTGGCATTAGCAACCCCAAAAAGTAGTTTTTTCTCCCTGGATTGGCAGCGATGGGGAGTACAATGATGCTGGTGTGAAGCAAACATGGAGGTTTTGGGGTGTTTAGTAAATGCTGGAAAAAAATCCCCTGAGGTGCCAGAATTTCCCATCTCCCTGCAAAGGGGAGAGCCCTTGGGCTCTAATTAGGTAATGAGTTAATTAGGATTAATTAGTTACTGTTTGCAAAGCACTGCTGAGATGAGACATGTTGGTGTGGGGCATCTTCCCACTTCCTCTATGGAGGAGTGTGGGATCCTCCTTGGGAAGGGGGTCCATAAACAAAGTTGGGATTAAACCCAGTGGGATGGTGCACTCCGGGAGTGGGCAGAATGCTTCCAGCATTCCAGCAAGGATGTGTTTCCGTGCCAGGATGGAAACACACGTGCCAAGAGATGAGCAGGCACGTCCCAGCATGCCCATCCCGCCAGCAGCAAGGGGAACATTCCAGCACTGCGGCTCCTCGGGGCCTCCCTCCCTTCCCACCAGCATTCCCGGCACACGCAGCACACGTGGGGAGGAGACAGGTTTTCCCTGCCCTCCAGCTTTGCCAGATCACCCAGACTCTTGCCACACTGTGGAATCCTCCAGCCTGCTGGAACCACAGCAGGGAAGGACTGTGAATCCCACAAAAAGATTGGGAATCAAGGCATGGTGGAGCCCCCCGGCTCACACAGAGTTTACCAGGAGGTAACAAAGCTAATTTACTAATTAACTGGGATTAATTTCCCTGTTTGCCCAAACCACCCTGTGGTTTGCTTTCGTTGCCCAAAGATCTGCCAGGATGAGTGTTGGCAGTGCTGGCTGAGTGCCATGTGCTCCAGTGGGATGAGGCTCTCCATTGCCCCAAATTCCTGGATGTTTCAGCCAAATACTTAAGATACAATTAAATAACCCATTAACTACATGGGATGGGATCTAGTGTGAAAACCATGGTTATTCGATATCATTCCAGACGTTCCTCAGTCCACAGAGGGTCCCAGAGAGGAGACATGACCTGAATTCCTAAAGCAGGAAAGCAAGCAGGAAAAAAAAACAAATCCATGTGGGTTCGTGTTTTGGTGATTTTGTTTTGGTTTGGTTTTTTCTTGTTTTTTTTTTGCTATTTCCAAGCTTTTGGGGCCTAGCAGGAAGAGGAACAGAGCAGATGGTTATTCCTTGGAAGGGGATAGGGATAACCAGGACATGGGGTGTACCTGAGTTTGAGGGGAAGAAAGCGGGGTGCCAGCAGTGGGAGTGGGGTGATCCAGCAGTGAGAGCCAAGGAGTTTGTTCCTGTTGGCTCCTGGCCAGACAGTCACGCCTCTTCCCAAATATGCAGCTCAACTATCCCTCAGGAAAACTTTCCCTTCCCCACGGCCCCCTCCATCCTCCAGCCCCCCCTTACCTCCACCCCGGGGTTCCTCCTTCATCTCTCTGGTCCCTCAAGGGGGGATTGAAGGATCCCTGGGGAGCCCAGGGGGTGGAAACCTCGTTATGGGGCAGGCAGTGCTTCTACTGGTCCCAACTGGTCCTGACTGGTCCCACCACAGCCAAGCATCACGATGACGCAGTAGATACTTGGCACCTAAAACTTCACTCTGTGATTTTTGGCTAAATCATTACATTTGGGGGGAAAGTGGTGCTTTCTCAGCAATAGGTTTGTCAGTGTCAGCTGTAGGGTCACCTGGCTCTGGTCACTGGTGGGTGCAGAAAACTGGGAGGAAGAGAGACACAGAGGGGTGGGAGTACAGGGGGAAGGAAAGATAAAGAGGGTGGGTAAACTAATGGAGAGACAGAGAGATTAAGGGCTGGACAGGAGAAATGGGTGGATGGGAGAGCAAGAGTCAGATGGATGGATGGCTGGACAGATGGATGGAGGGACAGATGGAGGGAGGGAAGGATGAAGAGATGAGAGTCCAAGGGTGGTGGACAAATGGGCAGATGAAGGTATTAAGGACTGGATGGGGAGATGGGTGGACAGGGTAACAAGGAGATGTGGAGGGAGGGAAGGAGGGAGGAGTGGATAGAGGGATGCACAACAGAAGACATTGGACAGAGGGATGGACAGAGAGATGGGTGCATGGACAGATGGATGGATGGAGGAATAGAGAGATTAAGGTCTGGAAGGGAAGAAGGTTGGGCAGGGGACCAAGAGGTAGGTGGAAGGACGGGTGGACAGAGGACAGACAGACAGCTGGAGAGACTGGAGAACAGAGGGACAGAAAGACAGACAGACAAATGGATAGATCAAGGGCTGGACAGGGAGATAGCAGGGTGGAAGAGAAAGGGATAGACGGAGGGACAGACAGGGATAGGAAAAGGGCCCAAGGTCAGGATGGAGAAGGGTCAGTGCCCGTCTGTCCGGACAGACGGACGGGACACATCTACCGAGGCCGTGGCCCCTTTAAGCGCCCCCCCGCGGGCAGCGATGGTACGCTCCGGTGAGATCGCGCCGCGCGGGGGACAATGGGGTGGGGGCGGGCCCACTGTGGGCGCGGGGGGGGGTGGGCAGGAAGTGCCGAGCGGCCGCGCCCCCTCCTGCTCGCCCACCCCGGCCCGTCGCGGCAGAGCCGGTCTTGAGGCGGCGGCGGGACTGCGGATCCCACCGGCGCCGGCACCGCGGACCCTATCCGCACTGGGAACGGCGCACGGCACCAGAACAGCACCGGGCACCGGCTGGGTGAGGGCACCAGTGCAAGCGGCTGAGGGAGACGCGGGGTGGCATCGGATGGGGGTTGGCGGGGACCGGTCTCGAACCCAGGTTCTGAGGGGAGCGGGGGGGCGGGCTCGAACCCGGGGCTCCGGTGCAGCCGCGGGCAGCCCAGCCCCGGTCCCTCCAAATCTGTCTTCAGCCCGGACCCATCCAAGTCCAGCCTCACCCACTGCCCCCAAATCCTGCCTGAACTCGACCAACTCAAATCCAGCCTCTATTCTGGCTCCCCAGATCCCGTCTCAGCCCCGGACCCCAAATCCAGCCTCAGCCCCAACCCACCCCGTACCCCTAATTCAGCCCCATCCCAGCCTCAGCCAGGGGCCCTGATGCAGCCTCAGCCCCATCCCCCAATATCACGGGTATCCCCAGTTCCCCCGTCAAACTACCCCACACGCTCTGTATCTGATTCACCCCCAGCCTCACACCTATTGCAACTGTATTGTGTCCCCTCCCACTGTTGCTCTGATCACCTGTATCCCAAATCTGCCCCACTACACTCTGATGCTCCCATACCCTCCATTGCGTTATTACCCCCTCATTGCATCCTGATCCTCCTAATGCAGCTCCTCCAGCCCCCCCATTGTATCCTGTCCCCCAGTTCTCCCTCTGCACTGCAACCCTACACTGCAGCTTGGTCGTCCATTGCACCCCCCCATCTCTCTGTTGGGACTTGATCGTCCCATTCCCCCCGCCGTCTGACCCTCCCAGCAACCCCAATTGCATCCTCACCCACCTGTTCCCCCTCTTTGTAAATCCTCCAGCCTAACCCATTGCCTCCTGACTCTCCCATTTTCCCCCACTGCAACCCCTCCAGCCCCCATTGCATCCCAACCCCCACTTTGCACCCCATTACAAACCCTGAACCCCCCCATTCCCCTTGTTATCATCCTCACCCCTACTGCCCCATTCCTTCCTGCTCCAAGTCCCCTCATTCACCCTCACCCCCTCAATCCCCTATCACAAGCCCCCTCTTACCCTTAACTTCCCCAAACCTTCATTTACTCTCTCCCCCCACAACCTTCCCCTCAACCTCCCCCCACCCCTAGCTTTCCACTCACCCTCCCACCCCCCCTAAACCCCCATTCACCCTCTCACCCTCATCCTAAGGCTTCCACTCATCCTCTCCCCCACAACCTCCCCCTACAACTGCTCCTATCCCAAGCCCCCTCTTTACCCTCTCCCCTCTGAAGCCCCCTCCTCCATCCTCTCTCCTCCATCCAAAGCCCACTATTCACACTCTTCCCATCACCCCAAGCCCCCCATTCACCCTGTCCCTCCATAGTCCCCGTCCCCACAATTGCCCATTCATCCTCTTCCCAAGCGTCCCTGACCCCATGCCCCTCTCCCCAGCCATGGCGTGCAGCCTCAAGGACGAGCTGCTGTGCTCCATCTGCCTGAGCATCTACCAGGATCCGGTGGGGCTGGGCTGCGAGCACTACTTCTGCCGCCGCTGCATCACCGAGCACTGGGTGCGCCAAGAGCCGCAGGGCACCCGTGACTGCCCCGAGTGTCGCCGAACCTTCCCTGAGCCTACGCTGGCCCCCAGCCTCAAGCTGGCCAACATCGTGGAGCGCTACAGCGCCTTCCCCCTGGACGCTATCCTGGGGGCACAGCGCAGCCCCTTCCCCTGCAAGGACCATGAGAAGGTGAAGCTCTTCTGCCTCACCGACCGTGCCGTCGTCTGCTTCTTCTGTGATGAGCCGGCCGTGCACGAGCAGCACCAGGTCACCAATGTGGATGATGCGTTTGAGGAGCTGCAGGTGAGTCCCTGTGGGATTCCCTGCCCCGAGTGGCTTCTCGGGGCTGCTGTATCCAGCTGGTCCCTCTTGCTTCCATGGTCGTGCCCTTCCCTTTTCTCCCTGCTCGTGGGGCTCAGTCCTGTGGCTTTCTCCCATCTGTGCATCCCTGCACCCCTTCTTTTCCCTCTCAGGGGCAGGTCTTTGCCTTCCTTCTGTATGGCTGTCTGTCTGTGCATCCCATCTCTCATCTTTGGGGTCAGACCTGTGGCTTCTTCCAGTTATCTGTCCCTGCACTCCTTTTCCTTCTCAGGATCAGCCCTGTGCCTGCGTCCTGACCTTCTGTCTGTCCCTGCAGCCGTTCTATCTGTGGGGGTCATCTCTATGCCGTTTTCCTGCACCTTTTCCTTTCCTTTTCTGGGTCAGTCCCATGCCTTTCCCCATCAGTCTGTCTGTCTCTGCACCCCTCCTGTCCCCATGGGGGTCAGTCCTGTGACTTCCTCCTGCCCATGTGTCCCTGCACTCCTTCTTTTCCCCATTGGAGTCAGTGCTATGGCTCCCTCCTGCCTGTCTGTCACTCACTTCTCCTGTTCCCACTGGGGTCAGCTCCATGCTTTCCTCCCATCTGTCTGTCTGTCCCCACAGCCCTTTTGTCTGCATCAGGGTCAGCCCCATGCCCTCATCCTTCCTTCCATCCATCCATCCATCCATCCATCCATCCATCCATCCATCCATCCATCCATCCATCCATCCACACTTCTGTCACTGTCCCCCTGGGATCTCCCTTGTCCATTGCCACTGGGAGTCATTGAGAACCCTCAAATCACCCCATGGCTGAGCTACCCCCCAGGTAGAACCTTCTAATCTAGGACCTGTTGCCCCCCACCCCAAGCAGGACCCTCATTTCACAGGGACCACCCATGGACTGGCCATCCCCCGGCCCCATAACCCCATGATTGATTTGGGTGGAAAAACTCCCTGTGGGATACCTTTTTTCCCCCAAATCACCTATTTGTGGATTTTCCCTCCGTTTCCAGCGAGAGCTGAAGGAGCAACTCCAGGGGCTGCAGGAGAGTGAGCGTGGCCACACGGAAGCCCTGCAGCTCCTCAAGAAGCAGCTCGCTGAGACCAAGGTACATGTGGGGACAACCACTGTCACCTCTGGGGACCCCACATTTTCCCCCAGCCCTTCACAGACCCTCAAAGCAGAATTGGGGTTAACCTCATTGCCACCCCAATGATACTCCAACCTTGACCGTCACCAGCCTGGTTTTGGGACTTCTAAACACTCAAAACTACAATTTCTTGGATTTGCCCCAGTTTTTCCTTATGTGGTACCTCAATGGGGCTGCTCATCCCTTTGTAATTTCCTGCAGTGCTGCTTTATCTTTTTAATTAATTTAATTAATTATCTCCTCACTCAGGGTTTCAGTGCTCAGTGAGGTTCAGTTTTCTCCCCATCCCCACCAGCAACTGAGGTGGGATTTTTTAAGGTTTTAGAGGTTATTTTAGGGGCTTTTTGTTTTAGTTTAGGTTGGTTTCTTGGATTTTTTTAGGGGTTTTTAAGGTGTAATTTGAGGGCGTTTAGAGTTTATTAGAGAGTTTTAGGGAGACTTTTAGGGATTTTCAAGGGTCTTCAAAGGTTCTTTACGAGCTTGTAAAGGTTTTTTGGGAGGTTTTTTCAGGGTTCTTTTGGAGCTTGTTTTAAGGTTCTTTGGAATGTTCTTTTAGGGTTCTTTTACGTTTCTTGGGGAGATTCCTTAGGGTCCTTTTCTAGGATCTTTGGGAGGTTCTTTTAGGTCCTTCGGGAGGTTCTTTTAGGGCTACTTTAGGGTTCTTGGGAGAGTTCTTTTAGGGTTATTTGGGAGGTTTTTTAGGGTTCTTTTAGGGTTTTTTGGGGAGGTTCTCCTAGAGTTCTTTGGAAGGCTCTTTGGGTGGTTCTTCTAGGATCCTTCTAGTCCATTTTTTAAGGGTGCAAGATCAAATGCACCCTTGTAGCCCCCAGAATTCCCTGATCTGATGCCCTTTTAGATATTTATTTGGGGATTAAGGAACTCATGGAGTGACCAGCAGAGCTTTGGGTGCTCCTAATCCCTCATTGCACCCCAAGTCCTCAGCCAAGAGCCTGCGGGCGACGATCGGGGAGGCGTTCGAGCGGCTGCACCGGCTGCTGCGGGAGCGGCAGAAGGCGATGCTGGAGGAGCTGGAGGCTGACACGGCGCGGACTCTCAGTGACATCGAGCACAAGATCCAGCGCTACAGCCAGCAGCTCCGCAAGGTCCAGGAGGGCACCCAGATCCTGCAGGAGCGCCTGGCCGAGGCGGATAAGCACGTCTTCCTGGCCGGTGTGGCGTCCCTCTCTGAGAGGTGGGTGGCAGTGAGGGGATGGCGGGATCCCTGGTGTCACCCCCACCTCGGCACTGTGTGTTCTCCGCAGGCTGAAGGGAAAGATCCACGAGACCAACCTGACCTATGAGGACTTTCCTACTTCCAAATACATGGGCCCGCTGCAGTACACCATCTGGAAATCCCTCTTCCAGGACATCCATCCTGGTGAGGGTGCAGGGATGGGGGAGTGGCAAGGGATGGGGAGGTCACCAGGGACAGGGACACACCGGTGAGGGTCAGGTACACACGAGTGAGGGATGGGGAAGGGGACATCACCTGTGAGGGACAGGGATGTCACTGGCAAGAGATGGGGATGTTACTGCCAAGGGCTTGGGACGTCAGTGATGAGGAGCAGGGACACACCAGTGAGGGATAGGGACATCACTGACAAAGGATGAGCATTAGGACAGGACACCCTAGTGAGGGATGGGGACAGGGCCACCCTGGTGACCTTGCCCCCATGCCGGTTGTCACCCTGGTGGGACAGAGCAGCTGCGCTGGCTCCAGGGCTGCACTAACCGTCATTCCCCCTGTCCCTGCTGAACCAGTGCCAGCAGCACTGACGCTGGACCCCGGCACTGCCCACCACCGCCTCATCCTGTCAGATGACTGCACCATTGTGGCCTACGGCAACCTGCACCCACAGCCGCTGCAGGACTCGCCCCGGCGCTTTGATGTGGAGGTGTCGGTGCTGGGCTCCGAGGCCTTTGGCGCTGGCGTGCATTACTGGGAGGTGGTGGTGTCTGAAAAAACCCAGTGGATGATCGGCCTGGCCCATGAGGCTGTGACCCGCAAGGGCAGCATCCAGATCCAGCCGAGCCGTGGGTTCTACTGCATCGTGATGCACGATGGGAACCAGTACAGCGCCTGCACTGAGCCCTGGACGCGGCTTAACGTCAAGGGCAAGCTGGAGAAGGTGGGTGTCTTCCTGGACTACGACAAGGGGCTCCTCATCTTCTACAATGCCGACGACATGTCCTGGCTCTACACCTTCCGAGAGAGGTTTCCTGGAAAGCTGTGCTCGTATTTTAGCCCTGGGCAGAGCCATGCCAACGGGAAGAATGTCCAGCCACTGCGGATCAACACTGTCCGTATCTAATGGGGGTTTTTGGGGTGTCCCCCCACCCTGCCGGGTGTTTTCCCACTCCAGGAACTGGTCCTGGTGCTGGGCAGGATCCGACATTCCACCCACTTCTCTCAGCCCTGTGCTTCCAGGGAATCCCAGTGTGGGGGGCTGGGACATGGCAATAAAGGATTTGGAGAGAAGGGGCTGGGTGGTGGAGAGCCCCAGGTGGGGGTGCTGGGCTGGGAGCACCGTGGGGTGCCACAGCAGGGGTTTGTAACCATGCTCGGGATGCCACACTGTGCTAGGGCCATTGTGCCCTGCTCTGTGGCACTGTCCCATGGTGGGCTGTGCCATGGCAGGGGTCTCTCACTGTGCTAGGGGGTACCATGGGTGTCATACCGTGTCAGGGGTCATGTACTGGGACGTGTGCCACATGTACAGCACCGTGCCCTGCTGTGCCACGCCATATGTGCTGTGCCACAATGTCCCACGGTGTCCCAAGCCTAGCCAGGGCTCTGTGTGCCCATATAGGGGACACTGCGTGTATTGGAATGTTCAGGGGGGGAATGTATGGGAGCTGGGCTGTGTAGGGTGAGCTGTACAGAGAGTGTGATGTATGGGGAGTAGGCTCTATACAGGAGGGGGTGCTGTGTGCTATGATATGATACAGAGGGGCTGCTCTATACAGGGGGTGTGATATGTTGGGGTGGGCTATATAGGGATATGGTGTATGGGGGTGTTATATGTAGGGACTGGACTGTATGGGGGGGTGTGATACATAGAGGGATACTCTATAGGGGTATGATATATGGAGGAAGATATCTAGTGGGTGAACTATGTGGGGCAGTGATACATAGGGCTGGGCTATACAGTAGAGTGATACAAGGGAGTTATGTTTAGGACCTGGGCTGCATCAGGAGTATGGTATAAGAGGGGAGATATATAGGGGGCAAACTGTACATGCATGAGCTGTATATGGATATTTAGTGATACATAGCGGTGGGCTATTTAGAGGAACGCTAGGTAAAGGAGTGATAGGTACGGGTGGGCTGTGGGGGGTGATGTGTAGGGGTGGGACATAGCGCTGGGGAGTCAAGGACAGTGGAGCTCTGGGGGACGCTGGGAGCAGCCCCCGCGCCCGCCCGCCAGGCGGCGCTGTGGCACCCGGCCCGCGGGCTCCGCGCGTGCGCCCAGGGCGGGCAATCGAGCGCCGAAAGGCGGAAGGGGTGCGCTGCCATCTTGCCCCGGGCACAGCCCCTCTGGTACCGCGGAGCGCGGGGGGACACCGGGAGGCTGGGGGAGCGAGGGGCCTGAGGGGCTTGGCTGGGGGGGTGAGTGGGCACCGGGGCCTTGGAGGGGGCTGAGGGAGTCACTGTGGGCCTGGGGAGGACCTTGTTGGGCACTGAGAGCTGGGGGTTGTGGGACTGGGATGCCTGTGGGTTTGGAGGAGGCTGTGGAGCACGGCGGGTGCCTTGCAGAGCACTGAGGGTGGTGGTGGAGTTTGAGGGGGTTGTGATTTATGAGGGGCTAGGGAGATGGAGAGGGCTTTGAGGGGCCTGCGAGGCTTGCGTCAGTGGTCTCTATGGGCAATGGGGTGCAGGGGGTCTGTGAGGACGGAGAGGAGGTTGGGGGGCTTTGGGATAGGGATGTCTGTGGGGCTGGGTGTGCTCTGGGACCGACAGCGGGCGGGGTACTGGGGACGAAGTGTGAGGAGATGGGGCCGCTGAGGGGGCTGAGGAATGGAGGCTGGCGGGGAGAAGCCTTGGGGGGGGCCTGTGGGGCTCAGAGTGTCTGTAGGGACACTCTGAGGCTCAGGATGTGCTGGGGGGGGGTGTCTCCTTGGAGGCTCAGGATGGGGTTGAGGATCTACTGTGAGGCTTAAGATGCATTTGGGGGTCACTTCTGGGGCCCAGGATGGATTTGGGGGGAGTCCCCTGTGAGGATGCCATTGGGCACCCCATGTGAGCCTCGGTAGTTTAGGGGTGTCACGGACATGGGGGGTCATGTGGGCAGGTCGGGGGTCCCCGGGTGACCCCGCGTGTCGCAGCCATGGATCCGGGCGCGGGGGCGCGGAAGGAGCGGCCGAAGCCGCGGGAGCCAGCGGCTCGCCTGGAGAAGGCCAAGCAGAGGTCGGCACAGCAGGAGCTGAAGCAGCGGCAGCGGGCGGAGGTGGGAACACGGGAATGGGGAGGGACACGGCCCAACCCGCGGCCGGACTCTCTTTGCCATCCGCCCTTTCCCAATCCCAGATCTACGCCCTGAACCGGGTGATGACGGAGCTGGAGCAGCAGCAGTTCGACTCCTTCTGCAAGCAGATGCAGGGATCTGGGGAATGACAGCCTCGCCCCTGCCCTGCCCCCTCCCCCCTTTTCTAACTCCCCGGTATTTATTATCAAATTGCCCTTTTTATATCAATAAAGTCTGTGCTGGTTCTCTGTCTCCCGGCTCCTGCTTGCTCCGGGTTGGAATGGCGTGGGGGAGGCCAGAGCAGGGCTGACGCCAGAGCAGCTGTAGCGCTGGGTGCCAGCTCCAGCCATGGCCCCATCCCGACATTCCCTGCCACGGGGAAGGGTCCTGCCCTCCCCAAGCTGGGATTTATCCCAGGGGGACACAGCAGGAGCCACATCTCGCAGCTGCTCCTGCCGCCAGAGCCTCCCCGGGGATCCTGAGCGTTTCTCCAGCACCAGGTTTGACCTTTGCTTCCTTCCTCCACCCACACCCTCTGCACTCCAGCCGCCGCTGTCCGGCAGCCTCCAGCTTTCCAGAGACTTATGATCAAGTCCTGTTTCCCCCCTTTCCCTGTCCCAGCTGTGTCGCACTGAACGGGTGAAAATAAACCACGTTTGGGATGGTATTTCCCTGCAGCCACGGATTAAGTGGTAAATTCCAAACTGCTCCCAGTGAGTCCCATGTCAGAAGCCCTCTGGAAGTTTGAACCAGGGAGGTCTTCCTCATTTTTGGAGTATGAACCTCCCTTTGTAATGAATTCCTACTGGGCAGTGTAAGCAATCCCTAAACTTCAGTTTCCTGTGCAGAGAAGGGCTTGGGGGTCTCTTGTCAGGGCAAACCCTAAATTTCCTGTTTCCCAAGGATTTGGAGGTCTCTGCTGTTGCTCTCGGGGTTCCCTTGCCCCCACAAAGGATAGGGATTTGGGGCTTCCCTGAAGTTGAGCCTTTCTCTTTTTTTACCTTAGCAGGCTCCTTCTGCCACCTGGATTCAGTGGGAAGAGCGAAGGGAGGAAGCAGTACCCAGAGCAAGGACGAGGAGAATAAGGATGAGGATGAGGAAGGCTTTACTAGGCTCTAGGGAGGGCTCAGGCCTTGCAGCTCCAGAGGGCGAAGGGGAAGACGATGTAGGACGTGGCCCAGGCCAGGCAATAAACCGCAGCCACCGCCGTTGGTGCCAGCAGGACAGCCAACACCCCTACAGAGTGGGAGAATCCTTGGGGATCTGCTCTTCCTCCCCATCCACCACCATCCTGAGAGGTTAATCCCCATCCTTACCTCCAGCATAAACCAGTTTCTTCCAGAGCTGTGACTCCAGCACCCTGTCGTGGGGGTAGAAGCCGCAGTCGGCCATGAACAGGATCATGGCAGCGGCGGCGACGTGGAGCAGGGCCACATGTCCTCCGGTGAGCAGAAAGGTGCTGGCCAGCAGCGCTGAGGCATAGGGGCAGGGCAGCCCCCGGTAGGTGAAGGGGATCCCTGTGGGGTGTCAGGAGTTCAGTGTGGGGGGCAAAACCCTAAACCTCACACTCCCAGGGGCTCATCTTACCACTGGAGAAGAAGCAGAGGCGGGCAAAGACAGCCAGCACATAGGCAAGGGTCAGCAGTCCCCCCAGCACACCCTGGGGCTGCAGCAACAGCGCCGTGCCCAGCCCGAACGTAGTGAAATCGGCAAAGTCATCCAGCTTGGCACCTGTGGGGGCAGTGAGGGGCAGGTGCCAGGTGGGCATCGGGCACAGGGGACACCCTGCAGGTCACCCCTGGGCTGGGGGGACGCACTCACCCAGTGCTGAGCAGGCATCGAGCTGCCGGGCCACGGCCCCGTCAGCCAGATCCAGCAGGAAGCCCAGGAGCAGCAGCCAGCAGGAGTACTGGTATTGCCTGGGGGGGAAACCCCACTTCTCAGCCCTTGTTCCCTTCTTTTTCACCCCATTTCTCCCTTGTTTGCCCCATCTATTGAGGGTGGAGGTAAGCCCAGCCACTAGGTTGGCCACAAAGAGAACAAAACTGGGATGATCTTCACTTTTCATCCTGTCTTTGCCCTATTTCCCCTTTTTCCAGCCCTATTTCCCCTTTTTTCCCCACTTTGCAACCTGTTTTTTCATACTTTTTTTTTTTTGCCCCATTTTCCCTCCCCCCCAATTACTTTGGATGGAGGAGAGCCTGACTTCACAAGTTGGCTAGAGAGGGAGCAGATCCAGGGTGACCCCCACTTCCCAACTCTTTTTCACCACCTTTACATATTTTTCACTATTTCCTCCTTTTTAATCACATTTCCTCAATTTTCTAGAAAAACTGGGGTAACCCCCACTTCTCAACCCTCTTTTTCACCTCTTTTCAGCCCATTTCCTCCATTTTTCCCTCCTCGTCTATTGATGCTGCACAGGCCAAAGACGAGGAGCCTTTGACCATGGAGAGAACCAAACCACAGTGTCTCCCACTTTTCATCCCCCATTTTTTTAGCAAAACTGGGCTGGCCCCCACTTTTCTACACAATTTTCACCCTATTTCTATCTTTTCTAACCCCCTTTCCCTCTTTTTCCAGCAAACCAGGGCAAACCACACTTTTCTAGCATTTTTGCCCTCCCATTTCCCCCCTTTTCCACAAAAACTCCCATTTCTGTGCATCTTTTTCACCACGTTTTCTCTCTTTTCATCCCATTTCCTCCTTTTTTTCCAACTTATTGATGCTGCAGAGGCTGGAGGTGAGCCTGGCCACTACCTTGGCCACAGAGAGAGCACAGCCAGGGTGACTCCCACTCCCCAGCCCCATTTTTCACTCAATTTTTCCCAGTTTCCCCCACCTGTTGACGCTGCAGAGGATGGAGGAAAGCCCAGCCAGGAGGTTGGCCACGGAGAGCCCGTTGGCCGCGTTTTGACGGAGGAATTCCAGTGCCCGTCCCCGTCCTGCTTGCTCACTCAGCACCAGCTTCTTGGTGGACTGGAAAATACCTACAACCCCCCCGGTTGGTGTTCCAACCAGGGAGGGGCTGTAGCCCCCCCAAACGTAGCAGGATGCTGCAGGGGTTCCCCCTCCTCAAACCAAAATCCCCCAAAATCTGTTTAGGAAGCAGCAGGGGATTGATTTGTGCAAGCTCTGCTGCTGAGCTCCCCACCGGCAGCCAAAAATGGAATAAAAGAGGCCAAAAAAGCAAAGAAATTAATAAAAGAACCGTAAAACATAATAAAATAAAGACAAATTAAGCCAAACCCAAGCTTAGACTAAAAGCCGACCCCGGTTAAGCTCTATGGATCTTATATACCTATCGGGCTAAGCTTTAGGGAAAGAATTTAAGGGTCCTGTCCTTTGCCCCCCGCCTTTGCCGTGTCCCAAAGCCAGGCAGATCCTTCATCTGAAAGAAAACAGGACGTCAGAGCAAGACAAACCCCCGAGCCCCCTCAAAGTCCCCCCGTGCTGCTCCGGGCCGAGCCCGCGCGGGCTCATCGCCGGAATGCCACCAGAACAGCTCCCCAGGTGGGAAAACCAGGAAGAGCCACAGGAGAGCGGAGGTGCCGGGGGTCGGCGGCTCCGAGCGCCGCGGCGGGAGCGACCTTTGGACACCGCGCCCGGAGCCGCCGGCACGGGCTGAGCCGGGAAAATCCCCCCTGAGCCCCGGCGGGCGCTCCTGCTTTCACCGGAACCAGGCATTTCTGGGGGCCCCGAGGCCATGCTGGGTGCTGCGCCCCACCTTCATCCCTTAATTGGGGGTGAGTTTGGGATCTTTGAAAGCGAAATTTTGGGATTTGGGGATTTGCCGTCTCTTCCCAGCGCCGGATCGGGGCCCTGGGAATGTTCCGGAGCTGTCGCAGCACCGGATCCAGGCACCTGTGAGCGTCACAGCACCCGGGCACTGCTGAGGCTCCCAAACTCGCTCGTTCCTGGTGTTCCTCGCCCCAAAATCAAAGAGCCGGGATGGGAGGGAATTCCTTAGCACTGCGCCGCTCCCACTGCTTTTATCACTACTTTGGGAGGAAAGCAAGGTGATTTTGGTTCTTCCCAGGTGCGTTATGAGGGGGTTGTGCCCCCAGGGCTATCTCACTCCCACTCCCACGCCCCCTCAAGGCGCAGGGGAAAGGGGTTCAGCCACACGAAGTGCAAAGTTAACCTATTTTGGGGGGGCAATTAATGTATTTCACAATTTTCTGCCCCGATAACCCTAACCTTTCTACTAACCCCTGCCAAATGATGATTTTTAGGGATGGGGGCACCTCGCAAGGGGCCGAGCGGCATCCAAGTTACACTTACCGACCGGCGGTGACACCATCCACATGGCAGCGGCGGCTGTGGCAGCAGTGACAGTGACGCCCCGGCGTGGGGAAACTGAGGCAGGGGCCGCTCCGTGGGGCTCCGCGCGGTGCCGCGTTATATAAGGAAAAGCCTCTCGGGCTGAGTCACCCGGCGGGGGTGGGTCCGGCCAGAGGCCACGGACACGGACACGGGGGGTTCGCAGCCGCTTGGCACCACCGGCGAGGGAGGAGCTGCCCCGGGGGGCCGGGGGGCCATGCCAGGCTCGCGGTGCCCCTGCCAGCCTCCCAGCGCCCCTGCCAGCCTCCCAGTGCCCACGCCAGGCTCACAGCACCGCTGCCAGGCTTCCAGTGCTTGTGCCAACCCTGCAGCACCGGTGCCAGGCTCGCAGCGCCCGTGCCCAGCCCTGGCACCGGTGCCAGGCTCACAGCACCCACACCATGCCCACAATAGCAGGACCAGGCTGGCAGCACCCATGTTGCACTGATGTCACCTGTATCACACTCACAGCCCGAGTGTCACACTGATAACACCTGTACAGGCTCACAGCACCCTTGTCATTCTGGTAACACCTGGATCAGTCTCACAGCACCAATTTCAGGCTCACTCCTCATCTTCTCCAGGTGTGGACCACCCATGCCATGCTCACAGCACTTTTGCCAGCTTTGTAGCCCCTTCGGCAGGCTCACACCACCCACACCCATCTCGTTGCACCCATCCCACTCTCCAGCACCAATCCCGCACTCATGGAACACATGCCAGGCTCTCAGAGCCCATCCCAAGATTGCACCATCTGTGCCAGGCTCACAGCACCTATATCCTGCTCACAGCACCCTTGGCAGGCTCACAGTACTCACACCATGCTTTCTACTGCCCAGGGCAGTCTCACAGCACCCATCCCTCTCACATAGCACCCATCCCTCTCTCACAGCACCCATCCCATGCCCACAGCACCCGTCCCACACTTGCAGCACCCATATCCAGCTCACAGCACTCATGCCAGGCTCACAGCACCCATCCCACATTCACAGCACCCATGCCAGGCTCACAGGGCCTCTGCCAGCTGTATGCCACCTGTATCACAGCACTTGTGCCATGCTTGTAGCACCCATGGTAGCCTCACAGCATCCACACCAGTCTCATGACACCCACACCAGTCCCACAATACCCACACAAGTCCCATATCCCCACATCAGCCCTCTGGCACTGCCACACTCCTGTCCCTGCACCCCACTGCCACCCCAGGATGACTGCACCTGAAGGACGTCACCACCCGGTGCCATACCAACAATTCATGCCAGTGGCACCGGGGTCATGGCTGGTGCCCCCCTCCCTCATCCCCTGTGCTGGGCTGGATCACCTTTTCCACCAATCTGGGCCTGTGCCAGGTGGCCCCAACTCGTGCAAGTGTGTCACGAGTTGGGGGAGCTTGGCCTCCCCCTCCCCTGGAGCAAAGGGCTGGTGATAGTGAGGGGCTGCTCGGGCAGGCCACGTCGGGGCCACCACCGGGAGAGCAAAGGTCCCGGAGGACACAGTGACAAGGGGCCCATAAAACTTATACAGCCTGGTGCTGGAATTTTCCACCCAGATCCCAGCGGGAATTGGGGGGTGCTGCAGAACCCGTGGCTGTGGGGTCCCTGGGTGGGGGGAGAGGGCCCTGGGGTGCCCCGTTGGGGGGTCCCAGGGTGCTGGTCATGGCTGGGGCGCTGGTGAAAGGGCTCTTTGTTCACTGGTCACGCGCTGGTGCCGACGGTTGCGAAGCGACAGCCAGGCAAGGAGGGCCACGGTCATGGGCATCTAGCCCTGGGGCACCCCAAGGGGACTGTCCTGCAGCCTCGGGGGGGGCCCAGCCCCGTGGGGGAACAGGATGTCACTGGGTGCCCGTCACCGTGGCACTAGGGCCATCCCTGTGTCCTCAGGGAACCCAGAGCCACTGCACCAATGTGTCTTGAGTTGCCTTTGGCAGCAGGGTGCCCATGCCCGTGGCACAGGACACTTTGGGGTGCTTGGCACTGTGTCACCTGAGTGTCTGAGGCTGCCCATGCCCGTGGCACCTGAGTACCCATCCCTATGGGATCTGTGTGTCTGAGGGTGCCATCTCCATGGCATCTGGGCACCCGTGGGTGCCCATCCCTGTTGTGTCTGAGCACCTCTCAGTGTCTATCCCCATTGAGTCTGAGTATCTCTGGGTGTCCATCCCCATGACCTTGGGCACATCTGGGTGCTCCCAGCACTATCCACTGGTAATGGTAATGGTGCAGCCCCTGCTGCCCCCAGATCCCTCCCAAGCACAGGGACACACTGGTGCCAGCTGTTGGTGGTTTATTTGCCTGATGCCAGGCCAGGGGGTTGATGACAAGGACGCTGCCGTACTCAGTTGTCTCTCATGGTCTGGAAAGGAGAAGTTTCTAAGACAGGAGGACAGTACCCCAACACCCTGACACCCCAGCACTCTAAAAACCCAACACCCCAGCATCTCATCACCTCAGCACTATGGCATCCCAACATCTTGAGAGCCTGGCACACCAGTGCTCAGCACCTCAGCAACCCAGAGCCCTCGTACCCCAGCACTCCAATGCCCCAGCATCCCTGAGTCCTGGTACCTCAGTCTTCTGATACCTCAGTTCTCCGGCACCCCAGTACCCTGACACCCCAATTCCCCGGCACCCCAGCACCCTGGTACCCCACCACTCCAGAGCTCTGGCAAACTTTTGTTCTGGCAGCCCAGCAAATCAGAGTCCTTTTTCCTTAGCTCCATGATACCCAAGTGCCCCAGTGCCATGGCATATCTGTGCCCTGGCACTTTGGCACCCCACTGCCCTGGCATCCAGCAGCCTGGTACTCCAGCACTCCAGCACCCCAGCACCCCAGCACCCCAGAGCTCTTTTATGCTCTTGTATTGCAGAGCCCTTTTATGCTGGCACTGTGGCACTGTGACACCTGGTACCCAAGCACCATGGCACCCTGACAGCCCCATCCTCTGGTATCCCAGCATCAGAGCACCCCAACACTCTGCACCCCAACCTGGTACACCAATACCCTGGCACCATGGCACCCCAGCAGCCTAGCAGCCTGGTCTCTTTTCTCCATAGTACCCCAGCACCTCAGAGCCCTGGTACCCCATTGCCCCGGCACTCAGCACCCTGATATAGCATCCCAATTCCCCAGCACCATGGTATCCAAGTTCCCTGGCATCCTGACACCATGATAGCCCAATTCTCTAGCACCCTTGCACCCTGACAACCCAGTATCCCATTCCCTGGCATCCTGTGTCCACCTCTGCAATCCAGTCCTCGAAGGCAGACACACGGGTGAACACAGTGGGTTTCTTGGCAGCATTGCAGCCCAGGGCCGACACGAAGCTGGCAATGCCATGGACCTCCCAGGTCCCATCCTCAGCCTGGCAGTTCAGGGGGCCTCCGGAGTCGCCCTGAGGTGTGGGATTGTGGCATGAAGCAGGGTCAGCACCGCAGGGGGCCCAGGATGTGACCCCCTCCGCCCTGGCATGGTACATACGTTGCATCCAGCCTTCTCGGCGCCGCCAGCACAGATCATGGTTTCGCGGATGGCCACAGCCCCCCACCAGTCGGGCTGGGTGCAGTGCTCATAGTCCACCACGGGAAGCTCTGCCTGCTGCAGCCGGTCCGGCAGCGACCCCCCAGCTGTGGGATCAGAGCACTCCGTGGTCTGCCCACAGCCCTCCATCCCTGCCCTCATCCATCCATCCATCCACCATCCATCCATCATCCATCCATCCATCCATCCATCCATCCATCCATCCATCCATCCATCCATCCATCCCTCCCTCTACCTCCCCATTCATCTCCCCATCTGTTCCCCTATCTTTCCATCCAACCCTCCCTTACCTCCCCATCCCATCATCTCTTCAACCATCTCCCCAACCATCTCTCCCTCCATCTCCCCATCCATCCCCATCTATCAATCCCTCTATCCATCCACTATGTCCAACCGATTTTCAACCATTCCTCATCCCTCCTTCCACCTCCCCAAACAGTCCCCATGCATCTCCCCATTTGTCCATCCCCCATCACTCACTCCATCTCCCCAGCCATTTCCCCATCTATCCCTCCAACCCTTCACCATCTCTACACCCACCTCCCCAACCATCTCCTCAGCCATCCCTCCACCTCCCCATCCATCCCTCATTTCTCCATCCCTCATCCCTCCCTCCGTCTCACCATCCCTTTCCTCATATATCCCTCCAAGCCTCCACCCACCTCCCCACACATCCCTCCGTTTCCGCCTGTCCCTGCCCTCCCTCCCGCTGCCCGGACGCACTGGTGAGCCGTCCCCAGCCGCTGAGCACGCAGGGGTACCCGTTGGGCAGGATGGAGCCGGCGGGCGGCAGCCGCCCCACCTGCACCTCCGCCGAGAGCACGGCCGGGCGCTGCAGCTTCATCAGGGCGATGTCATTGCTGCGCACGGGGACACGGGTCAGAGGGGCGGCCGGGGGTGCATGGCGTCCTCAGCCCCCCAGGGACCCCGCTCACCCGCAGGCCGCGCAGAAGCTGAGCCACTTGGGGTGCACGAAGATCTCGTCGGAGTTCACGGGGATGCGCTGCTCGGGGCCCTCCCCGGCGCTCATATCGTATTCGCCCAGCACCACCTGGTACGTGCGGGATTTGCTGCCAGGAAAAGGGGGGGTCAGCGGGTGCGGCCCTCCCTCGGCATCCCTCCTGCACCCAGGACCCTTTCAAGCACCCAAACGCTCTGCCCTACACCCTAAATCCCCTCCCTGCACCTCTCCATGTGCCAGATCTGCACCCAAACTCACCTCTCTGCCCCTGCACCCCACCTCCTCTGCACCTTTCACCCCACCTCCTCTGCACCCTGAATCTCTTCCTGCACTCGAACCCCCGACCCTGCACCCTGAACCCCCTCCCTGCACCTCTCCATGCACCCACCCTAAGCCCAAACTCACCTCCCTGCATTCTGAGACCCCCTCTCTGCACCCATCCTGCACTGAACATCATCGTTGCACCCACTTTGCACTTTTCACCCCAACTATGCACTCCTTCCATGTATGTGGCAACTACCGTCCCTGCTCGTAGAACCCCGTCTTGCACTCAGGACTCCGTCCCTGCACCCCACTGCATCCCTCTGCATTCCTCCTGTACCCAGGACCTTCCTGTACCCCTACGAACCCTCTCCATTCACCCATGCCTACACTCCTGCATTCCTCTGCACCCTTCCTGCACCTCAGCACCCACTTGCACTCTCCCCATGTACTGTCCCTGCACCCCCCAGCACCCTGCACCCCTTTGCATCCATCCCTGCACTGCAGCACCCATCCCTGCACCTTGCGCTCCTCCTGCAGCCTTTCTGCACTCCCTTGCACCCCGAACTCCCACTACACCCACCTCTCCTACCTGCACCCTTCCCTGCACCCCTCCGCGCCCCTCTGCACACGTCCTGCACTGATCCCTGCACCCTGCACCCCTCCACGCATGCACCCTTCTTGCACCCCACACCCACCCCTGTATCCAACACCCACCTCTACACTCCGCATTCCTTCCGTGCAGCTCTCTGCACTCCTCCCTGCACCCCAGCACCCATCCCTGCAGCCCTCCTGCATCCCCCAGCCCGGTGCCCTCACGAGATGCAGTGCGCGGCCGTCATCACCCAGTTGGCAGCGATCAAGGTGCCCCCGCAGGTGTGGCGGAAGGTGCCGTCCCGCTCGTACTGCAGCGAGATCTGGGAGAGGGAGACACCGCTGGGTGCCATCGTCCCCCGACACGGGTGCCGCTGCCCCGTCCCCCTGTCTCCCTGTCCCCCTTGTCCTCTCACCTGCCAGGGCCAGCTGTAGGGCTCCGCATCTTGCCCATTGACCACCCGGGAGTCCGGCAGCACCGCGGCGCGGACACCTGCAGGACACGGCACCGTCACCCACCGAGCACCCACCAGAGCGTGGGGACACGGAGGGGTCGGGAGACACCTCACCGCCGGCCACCAGCAGCAGGACGAGGCTCAGCATCGCAGCCATGGCTCAAGTGTAGCTGTCCTGGGCACCCTCCAGCCTTAAATTCCCTCCAGTATCGGAAGCATCCAAGGGCACCCCTGGGAATGGGCACCCTGTGCCCAGCTGGGTCTTAGTGGGGGGGTTAAACATTAACCTTGGCCTTGGGGGGACGTGCAATGGCACCCGGCCAGTGGGGACCCTACAGATCCCAAAGCCTCCTGTCCCTGCTGCCGTCTACTGCCTCTGTACCCCTGTGCCCCCCAGGGCACACACCTCTCTGTGTGTGTAAGGGCCCCATAGCCCTTACAACTACCCCAGTGCCCCCACAGCCCCCACAGTCACCTCCGTGCTTCCCAGAGCCCCTACGACCCCCCTGTACCCTCATAGTTACCATAACCACCCCGTGCCCCCCATAGTCCCCATATTCCCTGTGCCTCTGGTAGTCCTCTCAGGCCCCTCTGGCCCCCATATATCCCTCGCCACTCCCTGGACCCTAGAGCCCCCAAGCCCCTATAGCCCCAAGCCCTGTCCCCCCATATTCCTCGTGTCTTTGGTGTGCCTATATGGCTCCTATAGCCTTAATGGGCTCAGTGCCCCATATATCCTGCCCTCCTGGGCTCTCATAGCCCCTGCAACCATCCCAGCTGCCCTCCTTAGTCCCCATGTCCCTGGTGTCTCCATATGGCCCCTATGGCCCCTATAGCCCCCATGGACTATATGGCCCCATATATCACTCCTCCCAGACCCCATAGCACCTACAACTATCCCACAGTCCTCCTGTGCCCCCACAGCCCCCTGATCACTTCTACTCCCCCCTTAGCCCCTTCCAACCAGCCTTGTGCCCCTCATACCCCCTATGTTCCCATATAGCCTCTATGGTCCCCATATACACTCCCTCACAGACCCCGTAGCCCCTGTGCCCCTCATATACCCTATGCCCCTGGTAGACCTCTCTGACCCCCCTGGCTCTCATATACAATCCCCTCCTAGAACCCAGAACCCTTATAATCGCCCCCGGGACCCTATAAATCCCTGTACCCCCGTACCCCCCTATATCTGCCGTGGTCCTTGTGTTCCCCATATACCTCCTATACTGTCCACAGCCCTGTTGTGCCCCTATAGCCCCGCCATATCACTTTATGTCCCTGGTGCCCCCCATAGACCCTATAGACGCTCTCCCCTGGAACCCCCATAGCCCCTATAGCCCCCTTGTACTCCCATAGCTCTCTACTTTACATCCCTGGTATCCCCAAAGCTCCCCCCATGCCCTTTCATAGTTCCTATAATTCTTCTGTGTCCCACAGCCCCCCTGGGACTTGAGGAAGTTTGGGAGCAGTGGAGGACATGGGAAGGTTATAGGGACTTTGGGAGTACCAGGGAGTGTGAGGGCTATGGGGCCCCTACGCACCCCAGAACCCCATAGGAGTCTTCCATGCTCCTCCAGTGTCCCCACGCACTCCCATGACCGTATAGAAGTTCCCAGAAGTGACTCCCCTGTCTCCCCCTGTCCCCATAACAGCTGCTACAAGGTGCTCCAGAGTGTTCCCTCGCACCACCGTGTCCCTATAAATGTTTCTACAGGTGCTCCATGATGTCCTGCATCCCATGTCCCTGTAAAAGTTCCCAGAGGTGCACCCTGTTCTCCCCCTACACTTGTGTTCCTATAAATTTCCCAGGAGTGACCCACGGTGTCCCCACGCATCCCCGTGTCCCTGTGCAAATTACCACAGCTACCCCATGGTGTCCCCATGCACCTCCACGTCCCAGGAAAAGTTCCCAGGAGCGTCCCACGGTGTCTCCATGCACCCACGTGTCTCAGTATAGGTTTCTAGAGGTGACCACGGAACTGGAATTCCCGAAAGGAGTCAGTGTCTCGGGAGCTGGAATTCCTTGTAGGGGTTGGGGTTCGCTACAGGAGTTGGGGTCCCCAGAGCGGGAATTCCATAGAGCAGTTGTGAGCCCCGTGTGGTTTTGGGATCCCTTAAAGTACTTGAGGCCATTAAAGGAGTTGAGGTCCCCACGATTTTGGGATCCCCTAAAGGATTTGGGTACCACATGTACCTCAATGTCCCCACGCACCCTCATGCCCTCCTGAAAATTCCCAGGGGTCCGCGCGTCCCCACACACCCCAGTCCCAGTATAAGTTCTCAGAGTTGCCCCCCGTGTCCCTGCAAAAGTTCCCAGGGATATCCTCCGGTGTCCCGGCGCCCCCAGGTGTCCTCCTGTGTCCCCCTGATGTCCCTGCAAGAGTTCCCAGGGGTGTCACCCTATGTCCTCACGCACCCCGGGTCTCAATATAAATTCTCAGCGTTGGTCCTCGTGTCCCCCCGCAACTTCCCTGTCTCCCTATAAACGTTCCCAGGGATGTCTCCTGTGTCCCAGTGCAAGATCCCAGAGATGTCCCACAGTGTCCCTGCGTCCCCCGTGTATCCCGTGCATCTTTCGTGCCCCTACAAAAGTTTCCAGGGCTGTCTCCATATCCCCGTATGCCAGTGCAAGTTGCCAGGGGTGTTCCACGTGTGTCCGTGTCCCAATACAAGATTCCAGCGGTGTCCCCGTGTCCCCGCGCAAGTTTCCAGGGGTGTCCCCCAGCGTCCCTGAGCCCCCGTCTGTGCCCCCCTGCCCCCCTCGTGTCCCCGTATAAGTTCCCAGGGGTGCTCCCAGTGCCCCTATGCCCCCGCGTGTCCCTGTTGACGGTCCCCTGTGTCCCCGTGTCCCAGTGCAGGTTTCCCAGCGGTGTCCCACGGTGTCCCCCCGTGCCCCCCGTGGGCGCGCGCTCCGTGGCCCCGCCCAGCGGCGGGGGGGGAGGGGGGAGGGGGGGAGGGGGGGAGGGGGGGGCGGGGCGGCCCCGGGGCGGCGGCGCCACCGGAGCGAGCGGAGCGATCTCGGCGGGGCAGGAGCGGCGATGGGGCGGCGGGGCCCGGCGGCGCTGGGGACTCTCCTTCTGCTGGGGACCCTCCTGAGGGTAAGTGGGGCCGGGGGACCCGGGCGCGGGAGGTTTGGGTCCCCTCGCCGAGCTGGGAGGTCCCGAAAAGGAGCTGGGGGCCCTGGAGCTGGGGTCCCGCGAAGGAGTTGGGGACCTCTGAAGGATTTGGGGTACTTGAAGGGAGCTGGGGTCTCTACCCGCGGACTTGGGGTCTCTTAAAGGAGTTGAGGTCTCTTGTAGGAGTTGGAGTCCCCCCACGGAACTGGAATTCCCGAAAGGAGTCAGTGTCCTGGGAGTTGGAATTCCTTGTAGGAGCTGGGGTTCCCTGCAGGAGTTGGGGTCCCCGGAGCGGGAATTCCACAGAGCAGTTGTGAGCCCCGTGTGGTTTTGGGATCCCTTAAAGTACTTGAGGCCCTTAAAGGAGTTGAGGTCCCCACGATTTTGGGGTCTCCTAAAGGATTTGGGTACCACGGAGCTGGGGTCCCCTGAAGGAGTTGGGGTCCCCTAGAGGAGTTAGGACCCCCTCCTCGGAGTTGAGGATCCTTGTTGGAGTTGGGGTCCTCCACGGAGTTTGTCTCTCTTGAATTATTTGGGGATCTTTGTGGGAGTTGAGGTCCCCTAAAGGAGTTGGAGGAGTTATGCTGTGCCTGCAGAGAATCGGGGTCCCCCCTAGCACAGGAGTCCCCAGCATGGTGCTCTGGCCGCTCAAGGAATTGGGGTGTCCCTCCACATGCGCAGAGGGGGCACAGGGATCCCAGGGTTATCGCGGAATTGGGGTCCCCTAGGACACCAAGGAGATGTGGGGGCCCTTGTTCCTTAAGGGATTGGGGTGTCCCCCCTGTACCAGGGGATCCGTGCCACCCTGCCCCCCTCCCTAAGAGACTGTACCAGAGTCACGTGGAGACCCCAGGACCCCCACTCTGTCCCATCTGGGAGTTGCAGTGTCCCCTCAAAGGAGAGGTGGGGTCCCTCTCCCCATGCCCTGTCCCGTCTGGGAATGGGGTGTTAGGGATCCCCCTGCCTGTCATCTATGGGACTTGAGGTCCCCCAGGGACTGGGGGTACATAGTGTTATCCACCCCTACACCCCTATGAATCTGGGGTCCCCATGACTCCCATGTGGGGGCCCCAGTCAGGGGGGTCCCTGTCACCCCACCCTGTTCCTTCAGGGAATTGGGATTCCCCGTGACCCCAGAGTGGGGATGGTTCCCATCACCCCATAAAGCCACCCATGGTGGTCCAGCCCCCACACCCCGTCGTGGGTGAGAGTCACTTATAGGGGCACTTATATCCTGCTTTTGGGGTGCCCCCCGACCCCGTCCGCACTCCCACCCCATCCCCCCCCCCCCAGCTAAACTTAAAGGGTGATGGTGGCGCTGGTCACCCTAAAAATAACCGTCCCAAAATACCCCCCAAGGGGGGGCGCTGCGTCTGGGGAGTGCCCCTGGGGGGGTCCCCACCCAGCTGGGGGGCAGTGGAGCAGGGAGTGACATCTCTGGGTACCCCCGGGGGGGTGCAGGGGACGTTTGCGCCGTGGGGCTGCGCACTCCCGATTTACGAGGGGGTCCCTCAGTGGGGTGCGGGGGAGATGGCGAGGTGGGGGGGCAGGGGGGTGGTTTGGGGTTGGGCGGGTGCCCGGGGTGGAGAACAGAGGGGGCCTTGTGCTCGGGGCCGTGCTGGCAGCGCGGCGCCCCCGCTTTCTCTGGGGCTCCCACCCACATCTGGGGGGGCTGACGGGGACAAAGCGGGAGGATCCCCACTTTGCAATCCCCCACCCCTCCATTCTGCTGAGGCACAGGAGGGGATGTTGGGACCGAGCACCCCAATAACCCCCCTGGCCTGGATGCTGGGCTGTACATCCCCCTACAAACACGGGGCGGGGGTTCCCACGCGGCTCACGGAGGGGTTTGGCGTGGGGTGCGGCATGGGGGTGCCACCCCCAAGGGCTGTGAAGGGTTAATTTGGTGGGGGGGGAAGGGGAGGGCGAAACAGGAATGTGCGATAAGATCACCGTGCCCGGGGGGAAGGGCTGGGGAGGGGGGGGACACCCCACGCACACCCGCCCCGCGTGCAAGCGCGCTCCTGCACACTCGTGTGCCCGGGGCATGCATGGAGGAGGGACACGGCCAAGGCAGCTTTGGGGGGCTCCGCGCTGCTGGGGACGCTTGTGTCACACCTTGGGGCACGTGGGGGCATTTGGGGACACCTAGGGGCATTTGGGGCTACCTGAGGGCATTTGGGGCCGCCTGGGGGTACTCGGGGGCACCCTCTGGGCCCGCAGAGCACATGGCCTCTTGCCTTCGGCTCTTTCCCATCGCCAAAGATGGCCCGGCTGGGATGAGGAGGAGGCGGGGGAGGAAGGTCAGCTCAGACTCTGGGCCCTTGCCAGGACTTCTGGGTTTCCCCCTCACCATCAAAACCCAACAGTCCCCCCAAAAGTCTTGTTATCCCATTAAAAAATCTACTCCCCCAAAAAATCCCTCCAAAATCTGTCTATCCCCCCCAAAAAACCATCTTCACGCCCATATCCATCTCGCCCCAACCCATTTTCCCCCTAAAAAACCCCGTATCTCTTTGCCCAAAGCTCCATTTTCTCCCCCAAAACCCTTCAACACCCCATAACTGATCTCCACTCGCCAAAACCCATCTCTCTCCCCAAAAACCCGTCACCCCCCACCAATCTCCCCCCAGAAAATCACCACCCAAAAAAAAGTCCCCCCTCCAAAACTCATTTACCCCCAAAACGCCCAGATCACCCTCCCGCCCCCGTCCAAGTCCTTTCGGGATAAATTAGGCAATGCCAGCAGGGAGGAATGCAGGGGGGGAGGGGGAAGGGGAGACACATATTTGGGGCCCCCCTGCCTGCCCTGCTGTGGCTTTGACCCCGCAGCTGTTTCACCCCCAAATCCCGGGGGCGGCAGGGAGGGGTGGGGGGGAGAGAACAGCTGCTTCTGCCCCCCCCCCCCCCGGGACCAGCATCCCACCAGCTGTGCTGGCAACCCCCCAAATCCTGGGGTGACCCCCATCCCCCCAAACTGGGGGTGGCTCAGTCCTTGGGGACCCCCGGGAGGGGGGAGGAAGGTTTTTTCAGGGAGAAACACCATTTAACATGACCTTGGGGGAACAATAAGCCGGAGGGGACTGCTATTAATAACCCCCCCCGGTTATTATTCTTGGGCTGCGTCACCTCCTCTTCCTCGCCCGGATGAATTACCGGGGGGGGGCCACATCCAGATTTGGGGGCCACTTCAAGATTTCAGGAGCCACATCCAGATTCTAGTGGGGGAACATCCAAACTGGCAGGGGGGACATTCAGATAGGCGGGGGCCACCCAAATAAGGGGGGTTTGAGGTGTTCCTCAAATCGGGGGTGCAGTTAGGAAGCGGGAGTGGGGCAGGGTGGTGCTTCCTCAACCTCTTCTTCCTCGCCCCCCTCCCCCCGCACTTTTCCCCAGGGTGCGGGGCAGGATTTGGGCCGGGGAGTGGAAAATGTGAGCGGCGGCGGGGCCGTGGCGTCCGGCCGGGCGCGGTGCCCCGGCGGCAGCGGGGGGGACCCGCGTGTCCGGGGGGGCCCAGGCGTCCGGGGGTGCGGGGCTGCGGCGCGAAGAGGCTTCCGGTAACCGGAGAGGGGAATTGTCCCCGACCCTGCTCGGACACCGCCGGACACCCGACACGCAGCTGCCCTTCCGCCGGCCGGGCTGGGGCTGCGGCGTCGGGGCTGCGCACCCACGGGCTCGGTGCACGAGTAGGGGGCGATTCCAGGGCACCCAGGGGCCGGGGAGCAGGGGCTGGCATCCACGGGCTCGGTGCACGAGTGGGGGACGTGGTGGCAGAGGCCCCACACACTCGGTGCGTGTGTGCAGGTGTGGGGGCTGAGCAGCCACGTGTGTGGGGACAATGACAGAGCACCCACACGCTGGGTACATGTATGGGGATGTAGGGGCTGAGCACCCACACATTCAGTGCATATGTGGGGGGCAGCAGAAGTCCCCTCCAAGCACACACGGCCTTGTGCCTCAGTTTCCCCTCGCATGGGGGCTGGGCTGACACCCACGAGGGGCCTCCCCAGCCAGATCCCTTGGGGTGTTGGGTCCTCGCATCCGTGTGGCCGCGGGCCCCGTGTGCCCCCCTGTGTCTCCCCCTTGTCGTCCCGTGTTCCCCCCGTGTCCCGTCCCCCCCAGCGCCCGCCTAATCCCCCGGCGCTTGTTTGCACAGCAAAGTGCTGCTGCGACGGATTCCTGCCGGGGCCGGGGCGGGGGCACCCGCGGCGCCGCACACGCGTGTGCACGGACCTATGGGCACGGGGGTTATGGTGCGCGTGTGGCGGTGCCAGTGCTTGTGCACAGCCACCTGTTGGTGACGGCGCTCGCACACATCCCTGCGTCGCTGCACGCTGTGGTGGTGCAAACACGCGTGCACGGCTCGGTGTGGACGTGCCCTTGTGTTGGTGCATGCACAAAGCGTGCAAATCCGCGTGCAGACACATGTCAGTGTGCACGCACCCCCGTGACAGGACACGCGTGTAGCAGTGCGCGCATTTGTACTGGTGCAAACGTGTGTACAGCCAGGTGTCACTGTGCACGCTTGTCCCGTGTCCGTGCGTGCACATTGCGGTGGAAATCCGCATGCACACGAGTTCCTGTGTCGGTTCCTGCTTGCGACAGCATGCACGTGTCCCCGTGTCACTGAACACACCCGTGCCCGTGCTAGTGCACACTTGGAGCAGTGTAAACGTGTGTATGCACACTTTCCGTGTCTCTGCACACGCGTGTGCACTCCGGGCTCCCTGGCACACGGTCCCGTGCCGGTAAACGGACATCTCGGTGCCGGTGATCCCGGTGCCGCTGGTCCCGGCGCCAGTGCCGGTCGGTGCAGGAATGCAGAGGGTGTGTGATGAGCTCATCCCTCTCCCTCTTCCCGGTGACGTGACTGCACAGCCACGTGCCCCCACCCCTGTCCCCCCCCAGGATGACGTGGCTGGGCACCCACAAGGCCATGTCCCGCGGGTGGCCCCATCCCATGGTGGCTCCATCTCCCAGGTCACCGGCGGCGCCCGCGGCTGGGCCGACGCCTTCCCCGAGGACACAGTGGCCGATCACGTTGGGGACACGCAGGGACGCCGCTACTACCGGCACCTGTCAGATGACGAGGACCTGGTGGCCTCTGGAGGTGAGGGGACCCCAGGGGGCACCAGGCTGGGTGGGTCCTGATGCCACCCTCGGTGCTACTTGCACAGTTCCCACTGTGGATGGCACTGGGACCTGATGTTAAGGTGGCACTGGGTGGGTGGGTGCCCCCAGGAGTGGGAGTCACTGTGGCTGGATATTACCGTGGGTGGGTATGACATGAATGGGTGTCACCAGGTAGGGGGTGTTACTATCAGTTGGTGCCACCAGTGCCACTCACTCAACTGTCCCCATTGCAGATAGGAAATGGACCTAATGGCACCCAAGCACTAAGGTGGCACTGGGTATGTGGGTGCCCCCCTGTATGCTGCTGTCCTCTTTGTGGTTGCCACTTGGACCTGATGGCATCTGGCGATAAGGTGGCACTGGGTGGGTGGATGTCACTGTGAACGAGTGCCCCTCTTGTTGCCCTCATCACAGATGCCACCAAGATTTGGCAGCAGCTGGTGACAGGGTGGCATTGAGTGGGTGAATGTCACCATGAGTGGGTGTCACCATGGGTATATACCACTCTGGGTGCTCCCATGTTGTCCCCAGGGCAGATGGTGCCAGGACCTGGTGGAATCTGGCAGTAAAATGTCACCAGGTGGTTGCTACTATGGGTGTGTGTAACCATGGGAGTGTGTCGTGTGTGTGGATGCCTCCCTGGTGCCACCTCATTGTCCCCATCATGGATGGCACTGGGATCTGGTGACATTTGGTGGCATATGTGCCACTGGGTGCCACCATGACTGGGTGGGTGTCACTGTGGGTGGGTCACCCCAAATGTGGGGGTCCCCGCGGGCAGGTGCCACCCTCACACTGTGCCCACGGCAGATGGCAGCGGGGAGGATGGCAGTGGTGTTCCCTGGCCACCGACAGTCATGGCCCCAGCTCCCAGCAGCGGGCTGGCACCCACCGGTAAGGGGACACTGTGGATGGCACCTGGCCCCGGGCTGGTCTCCGCTGGCACCACTCTCAACGTCTGTCTCCTCTTCATCCTCCTCCTCCTCCTCTTCCTCTTCCTTCTCCTCCTCCCTGGGGGCAGCACCCGGGCCCCGCCCTGCGCCTGCGGGCATGGTGGTGGCCCAGTCCGAGGATGAACCCCCGATCAGTAAGTGACACTTTTTGGGGACCCCCCTTTGCTGCACCCTGACTTTTCTTCCTCCTGTGCTTTATTGGGTGGGATCCCAATCACTGGAGGGGACACAGCTGGGGAGCAGGAGGAACATCTGGGTGGGGGGGTCACAGCTGGGTGAGGGTCACAGTAGGGGATTTTTTGGGTGTGCAGGTGCCACCCTCCCAGTTTTGATACCCCGTCTCCCAACTTTGGCACCTCAGTTTATTTCCGGGCGCTGGTGAACTTCACCCGCAGCATCGACTACAGCTCACGGCTGGAGGACCCTGATTCTGAGGAATTTCGGGAGATTTCTGAAGCTGTGGTGGATACGGTGAGGGCTGGGGGAACTCGGGGAGGCTGAGGGTGGGGGGATCCCAAGGGACCATCCTGACCCCTCATTTTCTGCCCCCAACAGCTGGAGTCAGAGTATTACAAAGTGCCTGGGGAGCAGGTGGTCAACGTGGTCTTCATCAAGTGAGTAGGAGGTCTGGGAAGCTTTGGAGGGCTTGGGGGAATCTAGAAGGGCTTAGAGGGTTTGGGGGGCTCAGAGGGTTTTGGAAGGTCACGAGAACAGGTTGGACAGGGGGGCCTGGGGGAACAAGATGTCATCTGGGGAGATTTTGGGGTGCAATGAGGAAGTTTTGGGGTGCAGCAACGAGCTTTTGGGAGTGCAGGGAGGTTTTGGAGATGATGGAGATGTTTGGAAGTGATAGGGCACATTGGAGGTGAAGGGGATGTTTTGGGATGGAATGAGGGGCTTTTGGGGTGCAATGAGGAGATTATGGGATGCAATGAGGAAGTTTTGGGGTGGAGTGAGGAGCTTTTGGGAGAACACAGAGGTTTTGTGGATATTAGGGTGGATTGGAGGTGATAGGAATGTTTTGAAGTGGAAAGAGGGGCTTTTGGGTTGCAGTGAGGATGTTTCAGGGTACAGTGAGGAGCTTTTGGGAGTGCAGGGAGTTTTTGGAGTGACTGAGACATTTGGAGGTGATGCGTGGATTGGAGGTGATGATGATTTCTTGGGGTGCAAATGCGGACACTTTGGAGGCTCAGGTTTCATTTGGGGTGCAGTGTGGCTATTTGGGGGTGCTGACTCTTCGTCCCCCAGGCAGCTGGACGAGGATGTATTCGTGGAGCTGGATGTGGGCTCAGAGGGGAACGGGGACGAGGCACAACTCAGGGGGGTCCTGCGGGACCTGTTGGACGGTGGCTCCATCGCCTCCTACCTCACATCCCCCCAGGGCTTCCAGTTCCGTCGCCTGGGAGCCGGTGAGCCCGGGAGGGGCTTTGGGGGGAGTCTGAAGGGGTTTTGGGGTGCTCTGTAGCAGTTTGGGGCCAGGGGGCTCAGAGCACCACATCCGAACCCATGTTACTCTGCCGGATGTCATCTCCTGGTGTGTATTGACCCTGGCCAAATTCGGGTGGGGGATGTATTGGGGTGATCCCCTGACTGTGTTCCCCCTCCCTGGCCACAGTGACCCCCCAGCCACGTGCTTGCACCGTGGGGGAGTTTTCCTGTGGGAGCGGGGAGTGCGTGGCCATGGAATATCGCTGCGACCGCCGGCCCGACTGCCATGACGCCTCTGATGAGGAGGGATGTGGTGAGGCAGCTCGACACCCCTGGAACCTCCTCTGTCCCTACAAATCCCCCCACCCCCCATTCCCCATCCCATGGCCCTGCCAATCCCCCCCTGCGCCCCCTTTCCTGCCTATAACCCTCCTGTACTCTCCTGCACCCTCATTTCCCCCTTTAAGCCCCCTGCAGCCTACTTTACTCTTACACCTTCATAAATATTCCCTGCAACCCCTTTTTCGCATATATCCCCTTATACTGTACTGTGCCCTCATTTCCCCCTAAGCCCCCTGCACCCCATAAACACTTCTCATACCTCTTTTTGCCTAATATACCCCTCTATGCCACTCTGCATGCTCATTTCTCACTTTAATCCCCTTGCACCTCTATTTTATTCCTATGCTCCCATAAACACTCCTCACACCCCTTTCCCCCCCCATAATCCCTCTGCACCCCTTTTTGCCCCTACATCCCTCCATAAACCCCCCTTGCACCTCTCTCTCCATCCTCACCCAGATCCTCCCTCTTCACCCCCATTCCCCTCTAAGTCCTCCCTTAACCCCCCTTTTATCTGCCTCCAGAGCCCTCCCCACGGCCACCCCCCAGCACTGCCCACCCAGCCACCACACGCCCACTGAGCACCGTCCCTGCAGGCACCACCCCAGCATCCCCCCTGCGCCCCTTCACCCCGCGTCCCCCAAAACCAGCGGCCGGGGGGTGCCAGGGGGGAGAGGCCGCCTGCAGGGACGGGCGCTGCGTCCCCCGGGATTACCTGTGTGACGGAGAGCGCGACTGTGCTGACGGCTCCGACGAGGATGCCTGCGGTGGGTCCTGGGAGATGGTGAGGGTTTGGGGGGCTCTGCCTGGACTTCAGCAAAGCCTTGGACACTGTCTTCCATGGCAAACTCCTGGAAAAGCTGCCAGTCCATAGCTTGGGCAGGTTCACTCTGTGCTGGGCTAGGAACTGGTTGATGGCCGGGCCCAGAGAGATGGTGCAGTCTGTGTCTGTTCACCAGATGTGTCCCTCAGGGATCATTGTTGGGCTCAGTCCTGTTCAATATCTTTATTGATGATCTGGGTGAGGGCATTGAGATCCACACCAAGTTGAGTGCAAGTGTGGATCTGCTGGAGGGTAGGAGGGCTCTGCAGAGGCACCTGGATAGGCTGGATCCAAGGGATGAATCCATGGATGTGAGGTTTAACAAGACCGAGAGCTGGGTTCTGTACTTCGGCCACAACAACCCCTTCAGCACTCCAGGCTGGGGACAGAAGGGCTGGACAATGGCCAGGCAGAAAGGGACCTGGGGGCACTGATGGACAGCAGGCTGGACATGAGACAGCTGTGCCTGGATGGCCAAGAAGGCCAATGGCTCCTGGCCTGGATCAGGAAAGGTGTGGCCAGCAGGACCAGAGCAGTGATTCTTCCCCTGTGCTTGGCCCTTGTGAGGCCGCACTTTGCTGTGTTCAGTTCTGGGCCCTGCAGTTTAGGAATGCTGAATCATGTCCAGAGAAGGGCAGCAAGGCTAGTGAGGGGTCTGCAACACAAGTCCTGTGAGGAGAAGCTGAGGGAGCTGAAGGGGCTCAACCTGGAGAAAAGGAAACTCAGGGGTGACCTTGTCACTCTACAACTCCCTGACAGGAGGGTGCAGCCAGGTGAGAGTTGAGCTCTACTCCCAGAGAACTAGGAACAGGATGAGAGGACACAGCCCTAAGGTGTGCAGGAGAGGTTTAGGCTGGACATTAGGAAGAAACTCTACACAGAAAGGGTGACTGGACATTGGGAGGGGCTGCCCGGGGAGGTGATGGAGTCACTGTCTCTGGAAGTGTTTAAGGAAAGCCTGGACATGGCACTCAGTGCCATGGTCTCGTTGACAAGGTGATGTTGGGTCATCAATGACCTCAAAGGTCTTTTCCAACCTAATTGATTCTGGGGTTCTGGGTTCTGACTTGCCCCATGCTCCCCAGGCACCCCATCCCCCTGTGAGCCCAATGAGTTCAAGTGTGACAATGGGCACTGCGCCCTCAAGCTCTGGCGCTGCGATGGCGAGAACGATTGCGGCGATGGCTCTGATGAGAGCAACTGCCGTGAGTATGGGGGCTTGGGGACACGTGTGAGGACGTGGGGACACAGCTGATACTGTGCTGTGACCCCCTGCAGCCACCAAGGCGCCTGGTGCAGCATGTGGACCAGCGGAATTCCGGTGTGTGTCCAGTGGGAGCTGCATCCGTGCCAGCTACCAGTGCGACAGGGAGCCCGACTGTCCTGACCGCAGCGACGAGGTTGGATGTGGTGAGTGACACCAGAGGGGATAGCACGGCAGGGAGGGGACATGGGGACCAAGGCTGGGCTGGGGATGCTGTGGCAGGGATGCTGTGGCGCTGGGGGTATGTGGTGCTATGGCACCAGGTTGGGGACAGGGATACAGGGCTGTATTTGAGCTGTGCCAGGGACTCTTTGCTGTGACACTAGGCTGGGGACACTGCTCGGGGGCCTTGTGCCATAGCAGAGGGCTGGGGACATTGTGTCATGGTACCAGGCTCATGATACTGTGCCTGGGGACATTGTGCCATGGCACTGGGCTGGGGACTCTGTGCCCGAGCTGTGCCCAGTGCCACAAGACCATAATGGGAACACTGTCCCCAGGCAGTGCCACACTGGGAAGCCTGTGCCATGGCACCAGGTTGGGGACCCTGTGCTGGGAGCTTGCCCCCAGGTGGTGCTGTGCTGGGGACACGTCACGGAACCAGGCTGGGTATCACACTGGGGACCCTGTCCTCAAGCTAGACTGGAGACACAGTGCCAAAGAACCTGTCCCTGGGTGGAACCGGGGTGGCGGTGACAGTGGCCCCATCTTCCAGTGGTGCAACACAAGAGCAGATGGTACCAGTGTCGGTGACAATAACAGGGTGGCGGTGACAATGTCTCAGTTTCCTGGGGTGCCAGCGGGCCAGGTGGTGCCAATGGTTGTGGCAGTCCAGAATGACAGGGGTGATAGTGGCAGCGTCCTTGACACCTGGGGCAGGTGGTGACTGCGCCAGTGGTAGTGGCAGTGACAGTGATGGAGTGGCAGCATCCCTGTTCCTCAGGGGTGCTGTGTGCTGTGGGTGGTGCCGGTGGTGGTGACAATGACTGGGTGGCGGTGGCAGTGCCCCCACAGGTGGTGACGCTGCCGCGGGAGTCGGTGAGGGCAGTGCCAGGCCAGACCGTCACCTTCACCTGTGTAGCCACCGGTGTCCCCACCCCGATCGTCACCTGGCGCCTGAACTGGGGACACACCCCCAGCAGCCACAGGTGGGCGGGGCCGGGGGCGGGGCCTAAGAGGTGCTGGTTAAGGATTGGAGGAATGGACGTGGATTGGCCCTGGGAGGAACTTGCCATGGGTGTGGTCTGTGATGGGAGCAGCTTTAGTTTGGGGTGGGGCCGTATAGGCGGGGTTCGTTTGGGGGCGGCCGTGGTGGGAGGGACAAGACTAGGCGGGGCTTGTGTGCAGGGTGTGGTCTGCGTGGGCGGGATTTTGGCAGATAGGCGTGGCTAACAGCCACGCCTGCCTGTGGTGGGCGGGGCTTGTTCAATAGGAGAGGCTTGCGATTGGGGCGGGGCCTGGGTGTAAGCCGGTCATGCAGAGGGAATGGGCTCCTCTGCTGGGCCTGGGCGCTGAGTGTGCGGGGCATTGGGTGTACTGGGTGTGCAGGGCACTGGGTGTGCGGGGCACTGGGTATACTGGGCGTGCAGGGCACTGGGTGTGTGCGGGGCACTGGGTGTACGGGGTATGCGGGCCACCAGGTGTGCCAGGTGCTGCGTGTGCTGGCCACGGGGTGTGTGTGTGGCTCCCCGGTGTGCCGGCCTCCACTTGTACCAGGCTCTGGGTAGCAAATGTGCCCCACAGGGTGTCGATTGTGAGTGAAGCTGGGCAGGGCACCCTGACTATCCGGGATGTGAAAGAAGCTGATCAAGGTGCCTACACCTGCGAGGCCATCAACACCCTGGGCATGGTGTTCGGCATCCCTGACAGCATCCTCACCGTCACTCGCCCCGGTGAGCGGCCCCTCCGTCCTCTATGCCACCAATCCCACCGTGGCACTGTGACCATCATCCGCTGTCTCATCTCCCACAGGGCCATGTCCCGAGGGCCACTTCCAGGTGATAGGGACATCCCGCTGCCTGCCCTGCTTCTGCTTTGGCATCACCACCTCCTGCCGCGCCACCACCCGCCACCGCCACCGCCTCCACCTGCAATTCAACCGCCCCAATGACTTCAAGGGTGAGTTGCGGGGATAAGGGACAGGGGCAGGGGACACACCAGGGGCTGAGTGTTTCCTTTCAGGTGTCAATGTGACAGTGCCGGCAGCGCCATCTGCACCAGTGCTCTCAGCCACCCAACTCCATGTGGACGTGGGCACTGAGGAATTCCAGCTCTTGGACCTGTCCCGCCGCTTCCTGGCGCTAGATGCCTTCTGGGCACTGCCGGAGCCCTTCCTTGGGGACAAGGTGATGCCAGGGTGGGATCAGGGCTGGGCGCACTAGTGGCACGGCTGCTGACAGCCCATTGTGCTGCCAGGTGGATGCCTACGGGGGAGCGCTGAGCTACGGGGTGCGGTACCGGCTGGGCCGGGGGCCCCCTGAGCCCACTGCCCACCCCGACCTGCTGCTGCGGGGCCATGGGCGGCAGCTGTGGGCACGTGCTGGTGACACCCAGCCAGACGTTCTCAACCGGCGGCACGTGCCCCTCACTGAGGTGGGTTTGAGAAGGGATGGTGGTTGTGATGGTGGGGAGGTGATCCTGGTGGTAATGGATGAGTGATGCTGGTGATGGGTGGGTGATGATGATGGTGGTGGTGGTGGGTGGGTGACACTGGTCACTGTGGCGGGTGATGCTGGTTATAGCGGTGGGTGGGTGATGCCATTGGAGATGGGTGGGTTGTGAATCCAGCTATGGGAAGGAGATACTGATGAAGGGCGGGTGATACTGGTGGTGGCTGGGTGATTCTGGTAGCAGTGATACTGATGATGGGCACTGATGCTGGTGGTGGCAGGTGGGTGATGTCAGCATTACCATCATCCTGCTGTGACACTGCTGTCACCATCCCGGCAGGACCACTGGGAGGACGAGCAGGGTACCCCAGTGAGCCGGGAGCTGCTGCTGCTGGTGCTGCAGGGGCTGGAGGGCATCTTCATCCGAGCAGTTTATGACGGACGCATGGCCAGTGTGGGGCTCAGCGACGTGGCCATGGACATCACCAGCACCACGGACACTGGCCTGGGGCCGGCTGGCGACATCGAGGAGTGCAGGTGACTACTGGCAGCAGGGTCACGGGCTCAGTGCCACTGCTGCTGTGATGCCACTGTCACATTGCTCTGTCCCCAGGTGCCCTGTGGGCTACACGGGGCTGTCGTGCCAGCGCTGTGCCCCCCGTTTTGAGCGGGTGATGAGGGGACCCTACCTGGGGACCTGCTCTGGCTGTGGCTGCCATGGCCACTCCAGCACCTGTGACCCTGTTTTTGGGCACTGCTTGGTAAGGAGTGAGGGGTTGATGAGGTGAAAAAGGGACACGGACACAGTGCAGGATCACCACTCCCCTGAAACATGTATCCCCCCCAGAACTGCCAGCACAACACAGAGGGTCCCCAGTGCGAGAAGTGCAAACCTGGCTTCTTCGGCGATGCCACCAAGGGCACAGCCACCGCCTGTCACCCTTGTCCCTGTCCCTACACTGAACTGTCTCGCAGGTGGGTGCCGACCCCAGGGACCAACCCCTGATATCATTACCCTGGCATCACATCGTTGTCGCCCACAGGTTCTCGGAGTCATGCTTTTTGGACACAGACGGCCAGGCCACCTGTGATGCCTGTGCCCCTGGATATGCTGGCCGCCGCTGCGAGAGGTGGGTGGAGGGTCCCTCCCTATAACTCTCCCACCTGAGACCCCCCACCCATCACCCACCTATTACCCACTTGTCCCCTAACCATCCATAGGTGTGCCCCAGGTTACGAGGGAGACCCCATCCAGCCAGGTGGCAAGTGCACCCCGATTGGTGAGTGGAAGGTGCTGGTTGGAGGGGTCCCCACACCCTTGGGTGCCCCCCACCCTCATCCTCACTGCCTGCAGGCCAGGAGCTCGTGAAGTGTGATGCCCGCGGGGGCCAGGACGAGGTGGATGGCATTTGTCGCTGCAAGGTGATGGCATGGGGCTGGGGGAACAGTGGGGCAATATTGGTGGGGACAACGGGGGGCAGTGGGGGTCTGGGCGTTTCCATCCCCCACTGCACCAGCCTGGTCCCATGTACCCATACTACCTCTGTCCCATAGCACCCACTTCACCTCTTATTCAGATCCCCTCAGGCACCCAGTCCCACCCCCCATAGCACCCAGTCCAATCCTGGGGTACCCAGTTCAATCCACCCAGCACCAATCCCACCCCCTGCCCCATAATGCCCAGCCTAAACTCCCATTAGGACTCACTCCAATTCCCCATAACACCCAGTCTGACCCCTGGGGCACCCAGTCCAATCTCCCCATCATCAATGACAACCCCCCCCATGGCACCCAGTCCGTCCTCCATGTGATCCACTCCAGTCCCCCTTAACACCCCATCTGACCCGCTATGGCACCCAGTCCCACCACTCCCCCCAGCCTCCATCCCACCCTCTGCACACAGTCCCACCCATTTCCCTGCTCACCCCTGCCTTCCTTGTGCCCCCAGCCCAACGTCCGTGGCCGGCTCTGCGACTCCTGCGCTGCTGGCACCTTCCACCTGAGTGCTGCCAACCCCGCGGGCTGCCTGCCCTGCTTCTGCATGGGGCTGTCCCGCTCTTGTGCCAGCTCCTCCTGGCACCGCCACCAGGTACCTCACAGCACAGGACAGGCTGGGGCAGGCTGTGCCATCCTGGACCACATCATGCCATGTCTTGTCTTGAGATGTCATTCCATGTCTTGCCATGCCATGAAATGCCATTCAGTTCTGGGCCATACTGTGTCATGCCATGCCGTGTTGTGCTGTGTCTTGTCACATCTTGCTGTGTCATGCAGTGATGTGCCATTATGTGTCATTTCATGCCTTATGGTGCCATGCCGTGCCATGTACTGCCATGATACATGTTACCATGTCATTACATGGTAGGTCGTGTGCCATGTGCCATGCCATATAAAGCCATATAGCACTGTGTTATGCCATGCCATGGCATACCATAATGTCATGTCATCCATCACATGGCATGCCATGTAGTGTCGTGTCATACAACATACGTGTTGTGCCTTGTCATGTCATATAGTGCCATGTGATGCCATGTAGTGCTACATAATGTCGTGTAGTGCCATGCCAGGCCATGCCCACCACAATCCCTCTCCCAGGTGCTGCTCAGCTCTGAGGACTTGGCGCCACTGCCCCTGGCCAACCTGTCGGGCGCACAGTTGATGGGAGCTATGCCACGTTTCGTGTCCCCACGGGAGCTGCACTTTGATGCCTTCCGAGAGCTGCCACAGGGCGTTCACTACTGGGTGCTGCCTGCACCCTTCACCGGGGACAAGGTGACACAACTGCTCCGGGGTCACCTCTGTGCCTCTCTGTGTCCCCACCGCCCAGTTCGGGGAGTGGGTGACCCCGAGCCATGCTGTGTCCCCACAGGTGACAGCCTATGGTGGGGAGCTGCGGTACACAGTGACACACCAGGCCCCGGCTGGCACTCCACTGCCCCCCCGGCACCCTGACGTCCTGCTCCAGGGCAATGGGATCCTCCTGGAACACTTCTCCAGTTCCCTCCCCTCGGCTGGTGTCCCCACTGCTGTCACTGTCCCCATCCGTGAGGTGAGAGGGGCCCTGTGTGACACCCAGCAAGACGGGTCATGGAGACAGGGAGTCAGACTGGGTCATGGGGAGGGGTTGGTCTGGGGGCCCCAGGGGTCAGACTAGGTTCCATAGGGAGGTCACCCTGGATGCCCCAGGAGCTGGGCTGGGTGTAGTGGGGGATGGCAGCCCCCATGTCACCGTGGTGTGGCACAGGGCGCCTGGCGCCGCGCAGATGGGCATGATGCCACTCGCGAGCACCTCCTGATGGCCCTGGCCGATGTGGACCTGTTCATGATCCGGGCATCTTATTCGGAGCAGCCAGAGGAGAGCAGGTGAGTTCCTTGTGGAGGCAGGAGGGGACACAGCAGGATGGCAGGGCAGTGCTGACTTCCCCTCTGGCCCCGCAGACTGGCCGATGTCACCCTGGACGTGGCAGTGCCGCATGCCACTGGCCTCCCACCCGCGCTGGAGGTGGAGGATTGCGCCTGCCCCCCTGGGTACCGCGGGGCTTCGTGCCAGGTGAGACAATCAGGTCCCCTCACCACTACCATGGGGATGCTGAGCCGTGTCCCACCCCGTTGCCACTGTGTCCCCTTTAGGACTGTGACACTGGCTATACCCGCAGCACGGCTGGGCTCTACCTGGGCACCTGCGAGCCGTGCCAGTGCCACGGCCATGCCAGCGAGTGCCACCCTGACACCGGTGTCTGCCAGGTCAGCTGGGGACAGCCAGGGGACACCCCGGGGGCTCCCATGGCAGGTACACCAATGCCATCACCCCCTTTCTTTCCAGGGCTGCCGGGATCACACGGAGGGTCCCCAGTGTGACAAGTGCCAACCTGGCTACTACGGCGATGCCACCCGGGGCACGCCGGGTGACTGCCAGCCCTGTCCCTGCCATGGACCCCATGGGGACACCCAGTAGGTACCATTCCGTCGTCTGTCACATCCCTGAGGACACTGACTGGGTGTCACCTGTCCCTTTGTCCCCTCCACAGGGCGACAAAGATCTGCTTTGAGGACACGGACGGGCAGCCTACATGCAGTGCCTGTGCCCCAGAGCACAGCGGGCGCCTCTGCGAGAGGTGACAGGGATTGCAGGGTGGGGTGGGGGGTGTTTTTGGGGTGAATGCTCCTCTCATTGCCTCATTTTGGTTTGTCCCATCTTAGGTGCTCGCCCGGGTATGTGGGGGACCCACTGCAGGGAGAGCCATGCCGAGGTGAGTGTCACAGAGCAGGGACAAAGTCACGTCCCCTGTGGTGGCACTAAGGGGGGTTGTGGCTGACTATGTGTCACCCCTCAGTGCCTGGTGTCCCTGGTGCGCAATGCCAGTGTGATCTACGTGGCAGCACTGGTGAGGGCTGTGATGCCAACGGGCAGTGTCACTGCAAGGTGAGCCTTATGTGTGTCCCCAACCCTGGGAGGGGTGACAGGGCAATGTCACCACACTGTCTTTCCCCCCTAGGCCAATGTGGAGGGTCCCCACTGTGCCACCTGCCGTCCCCACCACTTCCACCTGAGCGGGGATGAGCCAGCTGGGTGCCTGCCTTGCTTCTGCATGGGCATCGTTCAGCACTGCACCAGCACTGCCTATGCCCGTGGCACTGTGAGTGTACCTTGTTGTCCCCACATGTCCCCAGGGTGTCCTCACATGTCCCAGACCCCTCTCACCCCTCGATCCTGCAGATCCGGATGTCCTTTGCCCCGGGGGATGCCCAGGGGTTCGCCCTGGTGAACCGCCAGCGCAGCACCCGTGTGGACAGTGGCTTTGGGATGCAGCTGGGGCACCCCCAGCCCCACCTGACCTATGAGCGCTTCGGGGAGTTGCCTCCTGACTCCTACTACTGGCAGCTGCCATCCCCCTACCAGGGGGACAAGGTAACAGGGTGACCCTCAGGAGGACCTGGAGTCCTAGGGGTGCCCATGGGAGCCATGGGAATGCCCTGCTAGAGGCTGCACCCCCTCCCCGTGGGCACCCTGAGGGGGAAGGTGGGCACAGCCTTCTTGTCTGTGCTTCTTTTTTTTCTTCCTTTTCCCCTTGGCCTTTTCCCCTTTCCCTTCCCTTTTTCCTCTTTTCACCTTGTCTTTTTTGCCTTTGCTCCTTCTGCTTTCCCTTTTCCCTTTTTCTCATATTTTTCACCATTTTCATCCCTGTCCTGTGCAATCCCCTGTCTCCATCATCATCCCCAATGTTTTCTTTCTCCTTTTCCCCATCCCATCCTCTTCCCTTCCTCATCCTTGTCCTTTTTCTTTCCCCTTTCCCCTTTCCCATTTCCCCTTCCACTTTCCCCTGTCCTTTTTCCCTCTCCTCTTCCTCATCCCTATTTCATCTCATCACCTTCCCCATCCTCATCCTTGTCCCCATCATGCTCTTCCTCTTCCCTTTGACCATCCTAATCCCATCCCAATCCCATCCCTCTCCTGGTGCAGGTGGGCTCCTATGGTGGTCGGCTTCGCTACATCCTGACCTACACCCCGGGGGGACAAGGAGCCCCCCTGCCCGATGCCGACGTCCAGATCACAGTAAGGGGGTGCTGGCTGGGGTGGGACAGGGACACACCAGGTGACACCAGGACTCCCTGACCCCCTTGGCCTCCTTGTCCACAGGGCAATGACATCACACTGGTGGCCTACCAGCCTGACCTGCCCCCACGGACCCCCCAAGCCTTTGAGATCATTTTTCGGGAGGTAGGAGGTGGTGGGCAGCTTTTGTCCCTGACGTCCCCTTTTCTCACAGTGTGTTCCCCACTAACCCCCGTGTTCCCACAGCAATACTGGCAGCGGCCAGACGGGCAGCCAGCGACACGGGAGCACCTGCTTATGGCACTGGCCGACCTGGATGAGATCCTCATCCGAGCCACCTACTCCACGAGCACAGCTGTGGCTGCCATCGCCGACGTGGCCATGGACGTGGCTGTGCCCCCTCAGCCCGGCTTGCCCCCAGCCCCCGAGGTGGAGGAATGTCGCTGTCCCCCTGGATACCACGGGCTGTCCTGCCAGGTGAGCCCAGCCCCTCCCAGTGTCACCCCATCACCTCCCTACCCTCCTCCCCCGTATCTCCTCGTCATCACCCCCCAGCATCCCACCATCAGGCTAGGGTCACCTTTCATCACCACCATCACTCCTTTCGTCATTGTCCCTGTCATCAACCCCAGCATCCCTCCACCACTCCCAGCATCCCCTGATCATTCCCAGTATCACCCTCCATCCCCCCATCACGCCTCCCAGCAGTTCATCATCCCTCCAGCATCCCCCGTCATCTCCCCCCATCACTCCTCATCATCATCCCTCCATCCTTTCATTCCCTATCAAACCCATCATCACCCCATCAGCCTCACCCCCGTCACCCCTCCATTCTCCCGTCTAGTATCTCTTCCTCATCACCTTCCATCACCCCCCCAGCACTCTCCCCTCACCCCTCCATCATAGTACCATCATCACTACCAGTAGTCATATCATTGCCCATCAGCCCCTAGCATCACCCCAGTATCCCCAGCATCCCATCATCCCCCATATCACACTCCATCATCACCCACCATGACCCTACACGAACCTCCCCATCATCCCTTGCATGACCCCTACATATTCCCACCCAGCATCACCCCCAGCACCCTCTGTCAAACCCCCAACACACCCATCATCATCCATCTGTCCCCCAGTCCCCTCCCTCATGTCCTCCCATCATCCCCAGGATCAACCCTATCACCCTCCATCAACCTCATCACCCCTTCAGGATTCCCCCAATATCACCCCATCACTCTTCATCACCCCCCAGCACCCCCATCATCACCCATCTGTTCCCAGACCGCCCATCACCTCAATATCACCCCCAGCACCCTCCATCACTCCTCCATCTCCCATCATCACCCATCACTTCTCCCATCACTTCTTCCCCCCAGCACTGTTCCAATCACCCTCATCACCCTCATCACTCTTTGTCACCCCCTGGCACTTCCATCACCCATCTGTCCCTCAAGCCCCCTCTTCAACCCTCCCCAGGCTATGGGGGATGCCAAGGCTGTCCCTTCCTGCAGGACTGTGCCCCGGGGTACACGCGCACCGGCGGGGGGCTGTACCTGGGGCACTGCGAGCTGTGTGAGTGCAACGGCCACTCCGAGAGCTGCCATCCCGAGAGCGGCGCCTGCTCCGTAAGGCCCCACATTCCGAACGGTTTGGAGGGGGGGCTGTGGTGTTACCCTAGCCGAGACACCCCCAATTTGTGCCCCCACTATCCCCCAGGGATGCTTGCACAACACGGCAGGGGACTTCTGTGACCAGTGTGCCCCTGGCTTCTACGGGGACGCCACCGCCGGGACCCCCGAGGACTGCCAGCCCTGCGCCTGTCCCCTCCCATACCCTGAAAACCAGTGGGTGCCTGCACTGGGGTGGGGGTGCTGGGCTGGGGGTGCCAGGGAAGGGACATGCCCTTAGCTTGCTCTGTCCCCCCAGGTTTTCCAGGACCTGTGAGAGCCTGGGAGGTGGTGGGTACCGCTGCACTGCCTGCGAGCCGGGCTACACTGGGCAGTACTGTGAGCGGTGAGTCTGCTGACACCCCAAAACCTGCCCCAACATCCCACCGCACAGGCTCACCCCTATATACTCCCCCCCCCAAACCCCATCCCAATATACCCCCACCGGAACCAACCCCAATGTACCATTTTGGCTCCAAAGACCCACCCCATGGGCTCACCCCAGTATATCCGCTCTGCTATACCTGCCCTGATGCGTTCACTGCCATATACCCACCCTAGAGCCCCACCCTGATTGAATCACCCTTATATACATATCCCCAAAACCCACCTCCATTGCCTCACCCCCACATACCCACTCCAGTGTACTGCTACTATACCCACCCATGAGCTCACCCCTATGAGCTCACTCCAATATATGCATCCTAAAGAACATCTATATACTCACTCCAATATGCTCACCTCAGTTTATGCACTCTGGTATACCCACCCTGATATACTCACCCCGATGGCCTACCCCTTATAGACCCACCTCAAAGCACTCCCCAGTATACCCACCCTAATACATCCACTGCAATATAACCACTGCAATGTTCCTCTGTTCCACCTACCCTGATGAACTCACTCTTATGAGCTCACCCCAGATTTTGCGTCCTAAAGTGCTGAGCCTGACATATGCACCTCAATACACAATGCACCTACCCTGATGGTGTCACCCCAGTAGAGACACCCCAAAGTGCCCACCCTTGTACCTGCCTTGATACAGTCACCACCCCACTATACTCATCCTGATGTACTTCCAGTGATGTGCTCACCTCAATATACCCACCCTATGTACTCCAATATACACACCCATATACACCCCAATATACCCACCCCAGCCCACCCACCCCAACATCCTTTGTCCCATTTGCACCCCACTGTGCTCCCACAAACCCAGTGCCCCCGTTGTTCCCCACAGGTGCGCCCCGGGTTACACGGGTGACCCCACGGTGCGGGGGCAGAGCTGTGTCCCCACGGGGCCCCCGCCTGCGCTGGCCGTGCGCGTGCACCCCCTGCGCACCGTGGTGCCACAAGGCAGCGCCATCACCCTGCGCTGCCACGCCACCGGGGACCCCCCACTCTACTACCACTGGGTGCGAGAGGATGGTCGGCCCCTCCCAGAGGGTGCCCAGAGTCGCCGACAAGGTACTGGGTGGCTCCAGGCGGGGACATCGGGGCGTCCCCAAGGTGTGGGGTGTCACCTGCATCACCCCCCAGGTGAGGAGCTGCACTTCCCCAGCATCCAGCTCTCTGAAGCCGGCGTCTACGTCTGCTCCTGCCGCAACCTCCGGCACAGCAACGCCAGCCGCGCCGAGGTCATTGTCACCGGTAGGTCATTGTCACTGAGCGGGGGGCACATGCACGACGGAGAGGGGCAGAAACAAGGCTCACCTCTCTGTGTGGCGCAGAGACCCCCGACAAGCCCATCACCGTCACCGTGGAGGAGAAGCGGGTGCAGCGAGTGCAGCCCGGCGCCGATGTCACCTTCGTCTGCACAGCCAAGAGCAAGGTGAGGGGAAGGGGGCGCAGCATGGCAGGGCTGCTGCAGGGCACCCCTGGCTGTGTGCAGGGACATTCAGGGTGTGGAGATAGTCTTGGATACACAGCTGGTCCTACAGAGAAAAGGGACGCCCAAGGATGTACTCATGGGGACTCCAGGGCTCAGGAGCAGCTGTGCCCATATGGACCACCCAAGCCCCCTTGGGTCCTTACACAGCTCTATGGGACATCCCTGGTGCCCACCTCTCCCCCCGTGGGTGTACAGCCAGGCACGTGCCGCCCCCCCATGTGCCCATCCCGGTGGCCTCAGGCCTCCCCACCTCTGTTTCCCCCAGTCTCCCGCCTACACCCTGGTGTGGACACGGCAGAACCACGGGACACTGCCGGCAGGCGCCGTGGACTTCAATGGGATCCTGACGCTGCGCAGCGTGCGGCCCCAGGATGCCGGAGTCTACGTCTGCACTGGCTCCAACATGCTGGACATGGACCAGGGCACCGCCACGCTCTACGTCCAGGGTGAGCCCTGACACTGTGGCTCACCCCATGGAGATGGGGTGATAGGCAACACCAGAGTGATGGGCATATTGACTGCCCAGACACCGGGGTGATGGGCAGACGCAGTGCCAAGACACCAGTGTGGTGGTCGCACTTGGCCCCCAGATGCTGGGTTTGATGGACATGCTTGCTGTTTGGATGTCGATGCCTAGATGCCAGGGTCGTGGACACATTCAATGCCTGGATACCAGGGTGATGGGTTTGCTTGGTGCCCAGTCCTTCAGGTGATGGGCACACTTAGCACCCTGGCTCTGTGGTGACAGTGCCCAGATGCTGGGGTGATGGGCACATTGAATGCCCAGACACTGGAGTGGTGGGCACACTTGTGGCCCAGACACTGGGGCAGTGGGCAGGTTGGGTGCCTAGATGCCAAGGTAGCAGGTAGGTTTGGTGTCTGCACACCAAGGTGGTGGGCAGGTTTGATGTCTGGACTTCAGGGTGATGGGCACACTCCCCTGAGATCCACCCCCTCCTGCAGCTGCCTCGAAGACTCAAATGTTCTATGGACCCGTTGAGTTCATGGAAGGGCACAGACCAGGTAAGTCACCAGAGGAGGGTTCCTGGGGATCCTCACGCTCCCTCCACCCACTGCATGCTGGGACTACACGTGCACCCCGCTGCCGGCTGTGCCACGCCACCCCGCTTCCCACCACCCCACTGCCTGGGGACAGCACCGGGGGGGGCCTGGCGAGCCCTAAGCACCCCCCCGGGTCTCACCGCAGCCGGCACCGCCAGCGCCCCCACCGCCACCGTGGAGCCGGTGCAGCTGAGCGTGGCACCGGGGCAGCCGGCAGAGTTCCGCTGCGTGGTCACCGGCAGCCCCCAGCCCACCCTTGAGTGGCTCGGTAGGTGCCCACTGGGGACAGAGGGACACTGGGACCGGGCGGGGGGACACACAGAGAGCAGGGGTGATGGCAGGCTGTGTCCCTGCAGGTGCGCTGCCACCGCAGGCTGTGGTTCAGGGCGGGACGCTGCGTTTTGGCGCTGTCGAGCCTGCCAACGAAGGGCACTATGAGTGCCGGGCACGGAGCAGCGCCGGGCAGCACACGGCACGTGCCTTCCTCCGTGTGCAAGGTGAGCAGCGTCACCATCACCCCTGTCGCCCCACTTTCCCTTTCATCCCATCCCCATCATCTCTATTGTCTCCGTCACCCCATTGTCCCCATCATCCCATCACCACTGTCACATCACCCCTATTGTCCCCATTGTCTCTGTCACCCCTCTTGCTCCCATCATCATCCATCATCTCTGTCACTCCCTGTCATCCCCATTGTCCATCTCCATTATCTCCATGGTCTGCATCATCCCTGTCATCCTCATCATCCCTGTCACCTTCCACTGTCCATCCCCACCATCCCATCATCTCATCATCTCCTTTGTTCCCATTATCCCATCATAACCACCATTGTCTGTCACCTCCCATTCACACCCTTCATTGTCCGCACCATCCCTGTCACTCTCATTGTCTCCCCCTTCATGGCCCCTTGTCCTCTCATCTCCATCATTCCATCATCCCTCATCATTCCATTTTTCCCATCACCCTTATCATCTTCATCATCTGCATCATCTCCATCATCTCTTGTCTACCCCATTGTTCCCATTGCTCCTATTGTCCCCATTGCCTCCAACACCCCCATCACTCCCATCATCACTGTCATCCTCATCATTCCATTGTTCCTATCACCCTTATCGTCCTCATCATCTCCATCATCTCCATCACTCTCATTGGCCCCCATTGCCTCCATCACCTCCATCATCCCACAGTGCCCTTCACCCTCATCGTCTGCATCACTCATGTCACCCCCATTGTCCCCACCCTGCCACTGCCCCCAGCACCGCCCTGATCTCCCTCCCCACAGGCGCAGGCACCCCACAGGTGCAGGTGAGTCCAGAGCGGACAGAGGTACAGGAGGGCTCCACAGTGCGGCTCTACTGCCGGGTCTCGGGGTCCCCCACTTCCACCATCACCTGGGAGAAACAAGGGGACACTCTGCCACCGCAGGTGAGTGGGGTGCTGCCACCTGTGGGTGCTCCAGGGGGTGTGCGTGCACCACAGGTGCCACTGACACCCACCCTCGTGCCACAGTCTCGTGCTGAGCATGGTGATATTGCCACACTTGTCATCCCTGCTGTGACGGCGGCTGATGGTGGCATCTACCTCTGCGTGGGCACCAGTGCCGCTGGCACGGCCCGTGCTGCTATCGAGGTCGCCGTGGTGCCAGGTGAGGAGAGTGGGGGACACCAATGGTGTTTGGGGATGGTTTTGGGGGGCTACAACCCACCCATGTTGCCCGTTTTGCTCCACACAGGGGTGGCGCCGCCTGTCCGCATCGAGTCCTCGTCCCCATCCGTCACCGAGGGACAGACCCTGGACCTGGACTGTGTGGTGGCAGGACCCAGCTCTGCCACCGTGACATGGTACAAGCGTGGGGGCTCCCTGCCCGCTGGCCACCAGGTAGGGCATAGCAGGGTGGGCAGCACCCGAAACACTGCCCTGTCCCCTGCTGTGTGACACCAAAGCATGTTCCCAACTGCAGGTTTCAGGGTCCCGGCTCCGTGTCCCCCATGTCACAGCAGCTGATTCAGGGGAGTATGTGTGCCGGGCAAGCTTGGGGACCACTGTCCGGGAGGCATCTGTCATTGTCACCGTCGTGGCAGCATCAGGCTCATCCTATGGTGAGGCTGGGCTCAGCAGCACTGGAGGGAACAAGCTGGTTCCCATCAGACGGTCACAGCTCTGTCCTCCCCTGCAGGACCACCAGCTTCAGGTGTCCCTGTCCGTATCGAGGCGTCCTCATCCACCGTGGCCGAGGGACAGACCCTGGACCTCAACTGCATTGTGGCTGGGCAGGGACAGGCCACTGTCACCTGGTACAAGCGCGGAGGGTCCCTCCCAGCAAAGCACCAGGTGGGGGACACACAGGGTGATGATGCAAAGGGTGGCTGGGGTTGATGCACAGCCCTGTGCAAGCCCAGGTGGCTCTGGTGACCTTTGCATCCCCTCTCCACAGGTGTCCGGCTCCCGGCTGCGGCTGCTTCAGGTGACAGCAGCCGACTCGGGCGAGTATGTGTGCCGGGTGACCAGCGGGGCCACTGCCAAGGAGAGCGCAGTCATGGTGACAATCCAGCCCAGCAATGCTGGTGCCTACTGTGAGTGGAGACAGGGGGTGGCAGAGCCACTGGGGGGTCCTCACGTGTCACAGCACTGAGCCATGGCTCAGGTGCCCATACTGGTGAGGTCCTGCTGTGGTCGCTGGTGTCACCCTCTGTCTTGGTCCCCAGCCCCCGGCAACACGACTCCCCTGCGCATCGACTCTCCATCCTCGGCCGTGGTCGAAGGACAGACCCTGGACCTCAACTGTGTCATTGCCAGCCCTGCGCAGGCCACTGTCACCTGGTACAAGCGCGGGGGAGCCCTCCCAGCCAAGCACCAGGTAGGAGACATGGAGTGGGGATGTCACCAAAGGGGGTGGATGTGGTTGACCAACAGCTCTGAGCAAGCCTAGGTGGCCCCTACAAGTCCTGCTGGTCCATGCAAGGCCAACTGTCCCTGGGCAAGCAGATGGTCCCATGGAAGCCCAGGTGACTCCATACAAAACCAGGAAACCCCATGCCAGCCCTGGTGGCCCATAAAAGGTTGGATGACCATGGGAGCCCATGTAGCTCATGCAAGTCCAAGTAGCCCATGAAAGGTCAGGTGTCCCCATTCAAGCCCTGATGGTCCCATTCAAGTCTATGTGGCCCCATGGAAGCCCAAATGTCCCCAGTAGTTCCCATGTCCACTCCCCACAGGTATCTGGCTCCCGGCTGCGGCTACTGCACGTGACAGCAGCTGACTCGGGCGAGTACGTGTGCCGGGTGACCAGCGGGGCCACCACCAAGGAAACCTCCATCACAGTGGCCATCCAACCCAGCAGTGCTGGTACCTATTGTGAGTGGGAACAGGGGACGCGGGAGGTTATCCATGGCGGGGTGGCACTGCTCCCAGTGTCCTGGGAGGGTCACACACATGGTGGTGGTCACAGTCTCTAACCCATTTTGGTCCCCAGCCCCAGGCAGCACGACCACGCTGCGCATCGAGTCCTCGTCCCTGTCATCCCCTGTGACTGAGGGACAGACCCTGGACCTCAACTGTGTCATTGCCAGCCCTGCACAGGCCACTGTCACCTGGTATAGACGTGGGGGGACCCTCCCAGCCAAGCACCAGGTAGGGGCCATGGAGTGGGGATGTCACCAAGTGGGGAGGATAGGGATGACATACAACTCTGGGCAAGACCAGGTGGCCCATCCAAGTCCTGGGGACCCCATGCAAATCCTGATGACCCCATGCAAGGTTGGCTGGTCCTGGGCAGGTTCAGGTGGCCCCATGACTATGGAAACCTGAGTGGCCCCATGGAAGACCAAGTGACCCCAAGAAAACCCAAATGACCCCATATAAGCCCAGGTGGCTCATGCAAGCCCAAAGTGGCCCTGTGTAAGCTCAAGTGGCTTAGTGCAATCCCAGATGACCCCTTGCCAGAGCTGGTGGCCCCTGTGACCCGTGTCCCTTCCCCACAGGTGTCCGGCTCCCGGCTGCGGCTGCTGCAGGTGACAGCGGCTGACTCGGGCGAGTACGTGTGCCGGGTGACCAGCGGGGCCACCACCAAGGAAACTTCCATCATGGTGGCCATCCAGCCCAGCAGTGCCAGCACCTACCGTGAGTGGGGACAGGAGGAGGTGACTGAGGATGGGGAGACAGTGCTGCAATCCTTGGGGTGACCCTCCTGTCTCTGTCTCCAGCCGTTGGTGTCACCCCCCCAGTGCGCATCGAGTCCTCGTCCTCCTCTGTGGCCGAGGGACAGACCCTGGACCTCAACTGCATTGTGGCTGGGCAGGGACAGGCCACTGTCACCTGGTACAAGCGTGGGGAGTCCCTCCCAGCAAAGCACCAGGTGGGGGACACTGACGAGCGTCTTGGGGTGGAAAAGGGATTTTTGGTGGTGTTGAGGGGTTTATGTCCTCATTCTCATGTGTGTCACCCCTCCAGGTGTCAGGCACCCGCCTGCGCATCCCCCAGGTGACAGCAGCCGATTCAGGGGAGTACGTGTGCCGGGTGACATCAGGCAGTGCCACACATGAGACATCCCTCATCGTCACCATCCAGACTGGGGCAGGCTCCTCTTACGGTACTGGGACGGGTGAGAGGTGACATAAGGATGTGGTGAGGACACAATGGTGACCCTATGGACCCTATTGCCGCCCCCAGCTGTTGGTGTCACGCCACCAGTGAGGATTGAGACCTCTTCTGCTGCTGTTACCGAGGGACAGACGCTGGACCTCAACTGCATGGTGGCAGGACAGGGTCATCCCCATGTCACCTGGTACCGGCGTGGAGGGGCTCTGCCACCAAACAGCCAGGTGGGACGTGGGGTAGGTGGCTTTGCTCTACAGGCCACAACCCTGCATCAGGTATTGATGTGTCCTCAACTTGTCACATCCCCAGGTGTCGGGGACCCGCCTGCGTCTTGCCCAGGTGGCAGTGGCCGATTCAGGGGAGTACGTGTGCCGGGTGACCCTGGGGACTGTCACCCAGGAGGCATCTGTCATTGTCACTGTGCCCAGCAGTGCCGACACCTATTACAGTGAGTGTGAGAGACGGCAGCACTTGGGGACAGTCAGATGCCACCTTGGTGATAAATGTTCCCTTTACCTGTCCTCCTCCAGCCTCTGGCATCTCCCAGCCCCTCCGCATCGAATCCTTGTCCTCGGCCATCGCCGAAGGACAGACCCTGGACCTCAACTGCGTGGTGGCAGGGTCCGGCCCCACCACCGTGATGTGGTACAAGCGTGGTGGTTCCCTGCCTGTTGGCCACCAGGTAGGGGACAGGGGAGAGTCACTCTGAATTTGTCCCATCCCTTGCTCTACAGTGCTGACTTGTCTGCTAATTGTTCCCTCCAGGTGTCGGGCACCCGCCTGCGCATCCCCCAGGTGGCAGCAGCTGATTCAGGGGAGTACGTGTGCCGGGTGACATCAGGCGGCATCACGCAGGAGACATCCCTCATCGTCACCATCGATGATGGAGACAATCCATCCCACTGTGAGTGCCACCCTCCAGGGGACAGGTTCCTACTGGTGTCAGAGACCGCTGGGGCCATTCACCCATAACCCTGCCCATGCAGCTACCGGCATCAGTCCACCCATCCACATTGAGTCCTCAGCGTCCTCTGTCACCGAGGGACAGACTCTGGACCTGGACTGTGTGGTGGCTGGCCAGGGACAGGCCACCATCACCTGGTACAAGCGCGGTGGGACCCTCCCAGCCAAGCACCAGGTAGGTGGGGACACAGGTGAGGGATGGTGGTTGCTATGCATGGCTGGGTGATGCTACCACCTTCTGTTATGATGTCCCCAGATTTCAGGGTCCCGGCTGCGGCTGTCACAGCTCTCAGTGGCCGATTCAGGAGAGTACGTGTGCCGGGCTGACACAGGCAGCGTCTTCCGCGAGGCCATTGTCTCTGTCACTGTCACCTCCCATGACAGCTCCAGCTACCGTGAGTACCGTTACAGGGTGATGGAGGATGCTGAGGGGAGATGGGTGATGTAAGTGACCTCGTGACCTCTCTGTCCCTTTGTCCCCACAGGTCTGCAGAGCCCCATCATCTCCATCGACCCACACAGCATGGCGGTGGCACCAGGTGAAGATGCCACCTTCAAGTGCCGCATCCATGATGGCGCCCGGCCTGTAAACATCACTTGGCGGATGGGGCCTGGCCAACATCTCCAAGGTATGGTGGTCCCCAGGGTGGCCCTGGCATGGTCCCCAGGGTGGCTCTGGTGCTGATGGCTCCTCCTTGCCCAGACAATGTGAAGATCAGTGCCAACGGCTCAGTCATCTCTATCACTGATGCCCATGTGGGCAACCAGGGTGCCTACCACTGTGTGGCCTCTAACCGCTTCGGTGTCGCCAGCAGTGTCGTCAACCTCGTGGTGCAAGGTATGAGGTGGCCAGGGTGGCCCTGTCTCTGTCTCCTTGTGCTCCAGGTGTCCCCAGGGCACTGGTGTCCCCATCCCCATGTCCTCCATGTGCTCGAGGTGCCCTCAGGGTGGTCTCCCTGTCACCATGCTGGTATCCTCCATGTCATCCAGATACCACTGGAGTGATGGTGTTCCTATCCTCCCTGTCCCCATCTCCTTTACATGCTTCAGGTGCTCCTAGAGTGGTGGGGCCCATGTCCCCACGCTGCTGTCCTTCCAGGGGCCTCAGGAGTTGTGATGTCTCCATCCCCATGCAGATGTCCTTTATGGGCTTCAGATGCTCCTGAGATCCCCACACTTACGCTCCCATGTTGTGTCCCCATCCCCACACTCATGCTCATTTCCTCCCATGCTCCCAGTGCTCCCAGGGTGATGGGTGCCCTTATGGCCAGGCACCTTCCAGGTGCCCTTCATGGTGGTGTCCCAATCCCCACCCCAATGCCCTCCTCCTTCTCCAGGTGCCCCCACAGTGTCAGTGATGCCACCAGGCCCCGTGACAGTGAAGGAGGGTAAATCCCTGAGCCTGGAGTGCCTGGGCCGGGGTGAGCCACGGCCGCTGGTGCGTTGGAGCCGCCTGGGCTCCCGGCAGAAGGTGGAGCACCAGACGCTGCTGCACATGGACAGCCAAGCCATCCTGCAGGTGAGGGAGCACCATGGGGCACCATGGGACACCAAGGAGTGCCTGGTACTCATCCCCACCCTGTCGCCTCCAGCTCTCACCGGCCAAGCCAGAGCACGCCGGGACCTACGTGTGCACGGCTCACAGTGCCCTGGGCTCGGCGCAGGCACGGGTGGATGTCAGCGTGGAGTCAGCGCAGCGGCGCCCCGGGGCCCCCGAGGTCACTGCACCATCCACTGTCACTGTGGTGGCTGGGGACACCGCCACACTGCACTGCATGGCCAGAGGTATGGGGAGCCTGGAGGACAGTGGTGGAGAAGGGAGGTCCTGAGCAGTACCTGACACCACGGTGATGGACATGGTGTGGTCATAGGTGATCCAGTGCCCCAGATTGAGTGGTCCAAGTTGCGGGCACCCCTCCCCTGGCAGCACCGCGTGGTGAACGGCAGCCTGGTCATCCCTCGTGCTGCGCAGCAGGACTCAGGCCAGTACATCTGCAATGCCAGCAGCCCTGTTGGTTCCGCCGAAGTCTTCGTCACCCTCGATGTGGAGAGTAAGAAGGGGACAGCAGGGGGTTGGGATGGTCCTGGGTTCCTGCTTCCACCCCCTCTGTGGCCATCACCCATCTTTCCTCTGCATGTGGCCACCTTCATTGCCACTTTCACTCTTACATCTCGCCCTTCCTTGTGGGACCATCCTTGGTCCATCAGAGCACTCATCCTCCTCTTCTAAAGCTCCTCTCAAGCTCCATCACCAGCCCTCCCTGTGGATGTGTCCACCTGCTTGTCCCATCCCTGTGCATGTCACTCCACTTCTGCTCTCTCATCCATCCATCCATCTATTCATCATGGATCCATCTATGGCTCATCCATCCCAGCTCAAACCCATCTCTCTATCTCTGCTCATATCTCTCCTTCCATCTCTTCCTCATGGATCCATCCATCTTATTCATCCCAGCACACACCCATCTCTCTATCTCTTTAATATTCCTTTCTTTCTTGTGGATTCACCCATCACTCATCCATCACAGCTGATGTCCATCTCTCCATCTGTCTTTTCCTTGTGGATTCATTGATCCCAGCACACACCCATCTCCTTACTCTTCCATCCATTTTGTCCTTGTGAATTCACCCATCTCTCATCTGTCATAGCTCACATCCATCTCTCCATCTCCTCTCATGCCCCTCTGTCCATCCCTTCCTGGTGGACTCATCCATTGCTCACCCACTCCAGCTGACATTCCTCTCTGTTTGCTCTCACACCCCTCCATGCATCTCATCCTTGTGCACCTATCTCTAGTCCATCTGAGCATATGCCATCTCTCCATCTCCTCTCAACCTTTTCCATCCACCCCTTCCTAGTACATTCATCCATCATTCAGTCTTTCTAGCTCACATCCAACGCTACATTTCCTGACTCCTGCATCCGTCATCTTGTGCATCATCCATCCCAGCACACACCCAACTTGCCATCTCTTCTCAAACTCCCCATCCATCCATCCATCCATCCATCCATCCATCCATCCATCCATCCATTCCTTCCTTCCTGGTGGATTCATCCATCACTCCTGGCCATGTCAGCCATTCATATCTCCATCTCCTCTCACACTCCTCTATCCACCCCTTCTCCATCCTCCTTCGCCCATCTCCATCACCCCCTACATCCATCACGAACACCCTCCTTACCTGCTGATCCGTTCCTGGCCCTGTCATGGCTGACAGCTCCACCCATCCTACAGCACCTCCATATGCCACCATCCTCCCGGAGGACACGGCAGTGCGGGCAGGTGACGCGTTGCAGGTGCAGTGCCTGGCCCACGGCACCCCCCCGCTGCACTACACCTGGGACAAGGTGAACGGCAGCCTCTCGGCGCGCGTGGCCCACCGCGCCGGCCTCCTCCGCCTCAGCCCTGCAGCCCCTGCCGACACCGGCACTTATCGCTGCCTCGTCACCAACCGCGTTGGCAGCGCCGAGGCCTTCGCCCGTGTGGCTGTTCATGGTGAGCCCATCCCTGGCACCCATTGGTACTCCACATTGGGTGGTGGCAGTGCTGCTGGGTGCACTCAGAGCTCTGCATCCTGCCCAGGCAGTCCCGGTGCTGATGGGTACCTCTGGGGCTCCACACCCCACCTGGGTGGTGCCATTGTGTGTCTGCATCCCACCCAGGTTATCCTGGTGTTGCTGGGTACCACCGGGGCTTTGCATCCCACAGGGATGATGCAAGTGCCGCTAGGTACCACTGGGGCTCTGCATCCCTTCCAGGTGATGCTGGTGAAGGTGGGGACATTGCTGATGGTCCCTTGGTGGTACGGGTGACACCAGGGAGCCTCGTCAAGGGGGTGGGTGGCACTGCCGAATTCGCCTGCTCTGTCTCCGGGGACCCCCGTGCCCGTGTGGAGTGGCTGAAGGAAGGTGGGGAGCTGCCCCCCACCCACAGCGTGCGGGACGGGGTGCTGCGGTAAGGAACACGGGACAGGGAAGTGGGACCCCCACGCTGGTCCCCCGTGGAGTCCCTCACCCTGACCTGTCCCTGCAGGATGCCGGAGCTGGTGTCGGGGGCGCAGGGCATGTACGTGTGCCGGGCCAGTGCCCCGGGCAGGCAGGCAGAGGACAGGGCCACCCTCACTGTCCAGGGTAGGAGCATCACCCTGCCACCAGGGGGCATGTCCACCCCCTGACCTGTCCCCCACCACCAAGGGCACCCTGGGACCCCCATGTCCCCCCACTGAGGGGCACCCCAGCACTTTCCATTTCCCTAACACACACAGGCACCCTGGTACCCCCCCAATGCCCATGGTGACCCAGATCTCTCCTCAAGCCTGCAGGCACCCCAATACCCCCAGCCCTCCCCCATGACTGTAGACATCCTGATACAATCTGTCTCCGCACCCACCCCAGTGGCCCCTATCTCTTCCCACACCCATGACCACCCTGGTACCCTCCATGTCTCCCCATGCTCCCAACATGTCTGACCTCTCCCCACTCCCAGAGCCACCCCAATTGTCCCACATGCCCTAAGGAACCCTGTTTCTCCCTATCTCCCACTCCGTTGCCAGACCATGATACTTTCCTGTGCCAGGGGTTCACCCCAAACCCCCACTGTCCTCCAAGCTCTCCCCAGGGCCCTGATCAACATCCGGACTGCGGTGCAGACGGTGCTGGCAGGGACAACAGTGGAGCTGGAGTGCCTAGGCTTGGGGGAACCTCGTCCCCACGTCACCTGGAGCAAAGTGGGGGGCCGCATCCGCCCCGGAGTGCTGGTCCGTGCTGGCACCCTCACCATCGAGCAGGTGGAGCGGGCAGATGCCGGGCAGTACCGCTGCACTGCCACCAACCCTGTGGGAACTGTCCAGTCCCACGTCATCCTCCACGTGCAAGGTGAGCACAGGAACACAGAGGTGGGGACGCACACCGTGTTACTACAGGGTGGTGACACTTCCGTGCGTCCCCAGCTGCTCCTCAAATCGCCGGGCAGCCCGAGGTGAAGGAGGTGTCTCTCGGATCAGCAGCTGTTTTGCCATGCTTGGCATCTGGCTTCCCAGTGCCAGAGATCACCTGGAGCAAGGTGCGATGGAAGGGTGGAGGGTGGGAGTGGCAGGGGTTTTGGGGGCTGCTTGTGGGTGCTGACCTCCCTCTGTTGTGCCACAGCTGGAGGGGGAGCTGCCAGTGGGTGCCAGGGTGCAGGGGAACGTGCTGACACTGCCGGCCGTGCGCCCCGAGGATGCTGGTGTCTACACCTGTGTGGCTGCCAACCACCGTGGCCAGCAGACAGCTTACTATGTGCTGAAGGTCCAAGGTGAGGACAGACAGAGGGACAGATGGATGGATGGGAGTGGGGATGATGTGCCCTGCCCCTCCTTACCCCCCCCATTCCTGCAGAGCACGTGGTCCCCTACTTTGGGCAGTCGCCCCGCTCCTTCCTCCCCCTGCCCACCATCAAGGACGCCTACAAGAGGTTTGAGATCCTCATCACCTTCCGACCTGATGCTGCCGATGGTGAGTCCATGTACCCCATGTGTCCTCTGTATCCCCCTTCATGTCCCCTTCCATCGTTTCCCCCTCCCCTGCCTTCATGCTCCACTTGCCCTCCTTTATCTCCCATTCTCTCTTTATCTGAGAGCCTTCAGTTTATGGAGGGTTTCTCCTCCATTCTGGGAGGATTTTAGGGTCCCCTAGGACATGTCCCCCACCTCAGGATGGGGACTGTCCCATCTGATTCCCTGCCACCCCTCAGGACTTCTCCTCTATAATGGGCAGCGGAAAAACAGCGGTGCTGACTTCATCTCCTTCGGGTTAGTGGGTGGACGCCCCGAATTTAGGTGAGACTTATGAGTGGGTGCTATTGGAGAGGTGGGAGATGGATGCCAGCACCCACCCACACACCTTGTACCCCCAAAAAATCAGGTTTGATGCTGGTTCGGGCATGGCTACCATCCGTCACCCCACAGCACTGCGACTGGGCGAGTACCACACCGTGCGGCTGCTCCGCAACCTCACCTGGGGCTCACTGGGCCTGGACGGGCACCCTGCTGTGAACGGCACCTCCCAGGTATCAGTTTGGGAGTGCGGTGTTGGGTGGGCGTCAGGGTGCTGGAGGTGGTGCCCACCCTCTTGTGCCTGCAGGGGAAGTTCCAAGGGCTGGATCTGAACGAGGAGCTGTACCTGGGGGGGTACCCTGACATTGGCGCTGTGGCAAAGACGGGGCTCAGCCGGGGTTTCATGGGTGAGTGAGGGGTTTAGGAGGGCACCAGGGTGAGGGGATGCTGGGCATCATGTGACTTCTGCCCATCTCCACCACCCCACAGGCTGTGTGCGCCAGCTCCGCATCCAAGGGGAAGAGGTGGCCTTTGGGGACATGGACCTGCAGGCACACGGTGTCACCAGTTGTCCCACCTGCCACGACCGGCCGTGCCAGGTGAGGATGGAGGGGAGGACGTGATGCTCTCCCATCCCTGCCCACTGCTGACACCCATGTTGCCCCTCACCCAGAACGGTGGTGTGTGCCAGGATGATGAGAGTGGCACCTACGTCTGCCGATGTCCCCACGGCTTCACTGGCAGTAACTGCGAGTACTCGCAGGCTTTGCACTGTCATCCAGGTAGGTGACACCACTCCCTCCATGGGGACGTCATCCCAGGGTTCCTTCAGGATGGTGCTCATGGCTTGTCAAACCCACAGAGGCATGCGGGCCTGATGCCACCTGTGTCAACCGGCCGGACGGGCAGGGCTACACCTGCCGCTGCCACCTGGGCAAGACTGGGGAGAGGTGCACCGAGGGTGAGCAACACAGGGACACAGCTGGCACATCCTGGGACATGGGGATGAGGATGGGGTACCACCTGGCTACCACCTTGGAGACAGTGGCAAGAGATAAGGAGCAGCCTGGAAGGATGAGCAGCATGGGGATGGAGGCTGGGGTCCCATCCTGGGGATGTTAGTTGGGTGTCACCATGGGGTTGAACATTAGGCCGCACTGTGGGGTTGGAGGTTGGGGATAGAGGCTGAGCATGGATTATTGGGTCCCATCCTATGGATGGATGGATGGATGGTTGTCCCACCCTGGGCATGAAGGCTGTGGATGGATGTTGCTCTGAGGATGGAGCTGGAGGTCCCACCCTGAGGATGGGGGGATCCCAGACTGGGCACTGACTGGGCTATGCAGGTGAGGTGGTGAATGTGCCATCATTCGATGAGGAGGGAGCCTTCGTCTCATACCCGCCTCTCGCCAACGTGCACCATGAGCTGCGGCTGGAGGTTGAGTTCCTGCCACTGGCACCCGACGGGCTCCTGCTCTTCAGTGCTGGCAAAGCTGCCCCTGTCGAGGACTTTGTGGCCTTGGCCATGATCGGTGGCCACCTCGAGTTCCGCTATGAGCTGGGCTCAGGTGGGTGGCACAGGGCACTGTGGAGAGGTGGCACGGGGGACCATGGGAATAAGGGGGTGACATGGCGTTACCAGAGTTCACTGGCATGAAAGGGGTCCGAGCCACAGTGGGGTCCCCTGGCACCATTGGGATCCCCAAATATCACTGGGGCCCTTGGGAGTCACTCTGGTCCCCAAGCATCACCCAGGGCACATCTCAGGTCCATCCCTGGTCATCCCCCATCACCCCCCCCATAACACCACCCCCCATCCCCACAGGCCCAGCAGTGCTGCGGAGCACAGAGCCGGTGGCCCTGGGCCAGTGGCACTGGGTGACAGCTGAACGGGTTCACAAGGATGGGACACTGGTGGTGGATGATGCTGCCCCGGTGAAACGCTCCTCACCCGGCAAGAGCCAGGGGCTCAACCTGCGCAGCCCTCTGTACCTGGGGGGCACCGAGCCCCCCCTGCGCCCCCCTACCAATGCCTCCTTCCACGGCTGCATCGGAGAGGTGAGACCCCTCTTGTGTCCCCTAAGAGGGCAGGTGACCCCTCTAAGGTGGGAAGAGGATTACTTCATACTGGGGGAATGATCCCCTTGGTGGGGAGGGAGGTGACCCCCTCTGATGTCCCCTTGCTGGGGGATGGCCCCTCTTGGTGTCCCCTTGGGAAGATGACCCCATTGGTAGTGTCCCCTTCCCGTTGTTGGGGAGGTGACTTCCCTTCACATCCCCTTGTTGGAGTTGCCTCACTGGTTGATGAGGCCTCTCCTTGGTGTCCCTTGGTTGGAAGTGACCCCGTGGCTGAGGGATGGTGCCATTGGTATCCCCTTGTTGACATCCCCTCATTGAAGAAGTGACTCTCACTGGCATCCCCTTGGTGGAGGGGGAACCCGTTGGCGTCCGGGCCGGGAAGGAACCCCGCCGGCAAGACGGTGACGTTGGGCAATGTCCCCGCAGGTGTCCATCAGCGGGAAGCGGGTGGAGCTGCGGGAGCGGTTCCTGCGCAGTCGGGGAGTGCGGCCGTGCGGCCACCGCGCCCCGTGTCGGCCGGGGACTCGCGGTGAGAGCGGGGACGGGGGGTGCGTTTGCACGCGTGTGTGCCCTGCGTGTGTCTGTGCTCTATGGGCACACACACAGTGCACACCTGTTCACTGCACACACCTGTGCCATGTGCTCATAGTGCACACTGCACTCACCTATGCCCTGTGAGCACACATGCAGTGCACACCTGTTCACTGCGCTCACCTGTGCCCAGCATGCCCGCGGGGACCGTCACCCCCAGTGACCATGTCCTTCTGTCCCCAGGCCCACGCTGCGAGGAGGAGGAGGAGGCCGAAGGCTGTCACCCCTCCCGGCCCTGCCTGCACGGTGGCTCCTGTGTCCGTGGCTCCTGCCGCTGCCCCACTGGATACAGTGGGGCCCGCTGCCAGCACCGTGAGGAGACAGCACAGGGACATGGGGGGAGATCTTGGAGACACCTGGGAACACAAGGAGCATGCAGGGACACTGCCAGTGCAATGAGGGGGGAACACATGGAGGGACAAGGGGGGACACCTGGGGGCACTTGAAGACACAGAGGGACATCTCAGGTCTCTGGAGAACATGATGGGAATAAAGGAAACACACGAGGACACCCAGGGACATAAGGGGCATGCACACTTGGGGATACTTGGAAATACCTGGGGACACTTGGAGACAGTTTGAGACAGTTTGGGACATGTGGGGACATGGGGAAACTTGAGAACATGGGGTGACACTTGGGGACATGGGAGGAGGTCACTTAGAGACACTTGGGAACATGGAGGGGACACACATGGGGACACCTGACAACATTTGGAGACACCTGGGACATGGGGAGGCATCCGGGGATACCTGGAGACCCTTGTGATTGACTGGGGACACCGAGGGACACGTGCTTGGGGAACACTTGGGAATCATTGAAGCCACCTGGAAACGCTGTTGAGGTTATACACTTGGGAAATACTTGGGGATACCTGGAACAACTGGAGACAGCCGGGGACATGATGGGGGGCACCTGGGGACACCAGGGGGATACATGCCCCCCGTTTACCCCCTCTTATCTCGCAGGCTCGGCACTGGCAGAGCTGGAGCAGGACTGGCAGGAGGGCAGTGGGGGTGGCGGTAGGTCCCTGCCCCCATTTCCCCTTTTTCCTCCCAAACTGCAGGTGGGGGCCCCCTCTTCACATCCTCCCCTGATCCCCCATTTTCCCCCAGACGCCCCTGGGCAGTTCAGCGCCGCATTCCAGGACGGATCCTACTTGGCCCTTCCCGGACACCTCTTCCCTCGTGGGTGAGTGGCACAGGACACCCCGAGTGGGTGCTGCACCCCCGCCATGGCACCCTCTTGTTTTGGGATGCTGCACTTCCCCCACGGCCTCACCTCTTGTTTGGGTGCTGCCCTCATCACCTATGCCCTCCCCTCACAGCCCCCCCGAGGCTCCTGAGACCATCGAGCTGGAGCTGCGGACGCGCAGCGCCCAGGGGCTGCTGCTGTGGCACGGCGCGGTGAGAGAGGGGGACAGGGTGACAGGGAGGGCACCGGGCTGTAACACCCCTCAGGGCGGGGGTCTGGGTGCCCCCCCTGCTCACCCCTCGCTGTGCCCGCAGGAGCCCGGTGAGGGTGGCAAAGCCAAAGATTTCCTTGGCCTCGGGTTGAAGGATGGGTACCTGGTGTTCAGGTGAGGGGACGACCAGGGTCCCCTGGCATGACGTGTGGCACCCAGGGGTCCCTTGAGCCTCACTAGGTGCATCCTGAGGTGCCCTGCACACTGATATCGTGCTCCCCCACAGCTACCAGCTGGGCAGTGGCGAGGCCACCATCACCTCTGAAGACCCCATCAATGATGGCGAGTGGCACCGGGTGACGGTGACAAGGTGGGTGGGGGTCTGGGCGTGGGGTGGGTGGGGTGGGGTTGGGGTGCAGGTGCTGACAGTGCCCCACAGGGAGGGTCGGCGTGGCCAGCTGCAGGTGGATGGAGAGGAGCCAGTGAGTGGGGAATCACCCGGATCAAACATCATGGCCAACACAGAGGGCAGCGTCTACGTGGGTACGGTGGGACATGGGGACATGGGAGGGATGGGTCGGGACACAGATGGACACAGGGTGGATGTGGGATGGACATGGAATGGACATGAGGTGGATGTGGGTGAGGCATGGGATGGTACAGGGGATGGACATGGGGTGGGATGGGGCATGGACACAGATTGGGACACGGGATGGACATGAGATGACACTTGGGATAAGACAGCAGGTGGAACATGAGATGGGACACGGGATGGACATAGTATGGGACAGGGTGGAAGAGAGGATGGGACGCACGGGGAGATGTGGGATGGACGCAGGATGGGACACATGGTGTGACATGGGGTGGGGACGCCTGATGGGACACAGACAGACATCGGCAGGTGTCGCAGGCCAGGACACGGGTGAGCCCAGCGCGTGCCCCTCACCCAGTGCCTCCTATGTACCCCCACAGGCGGTGCTCCCGATCCCCGAGCCCTGACCGCCGGCAAGTTCAGCTCCGGCCTCTTGGGATGCGTGCGGGGACTGGCTCTGGAGTCCGCCGGGATTCCCCGACACCCCATCGACCTCCGGCACGGCTCTGTGGGGGGCTCCCCTGTGCCCCCCTGCCCCTCGTAACCCGCCCCCCCCCAAAACGCAGTTTGGGGGGAATTTGGCCAATTCTATTCTTTTCCAAAAAAAAACCACCAGGAGGAAATGGTGCTTCGCTGCCCCGGGGTGACTCCGGTGGGGGGGGGGGGGCCGGGACCCCCAAAAATGTTTACACCCCCCTTTCACCGGTCCCCCGGAACTGTGCTGGGGCGGCCGGGCCGCCTGGGTGCCCCCCGGGGTGGCGGCGGGGTGGGGGCGCGAGGGACAATCGGGATGCTGGCAGGGACCCCCCCCTGCAGGGACAGCTATTAAAGGAGAGACAACCCGTGCGGCTGCCGTGTTTGGGGGCTGCGCCGGGGCAATATGGGATGGGGAGCATGAGGGTTGGGGGGATGTGGGGATATCGGGGAGCTTTGGTATTGGGGTGCAAGGGGGTATGGTATGAGCGAGATGGTTTGGGGGTGCTATGGGAGGGGGCATAGTGGGAGGAGTTAGTGGCACGGTGTGGGGGTGCAGGGGTGTACGGGGCCCGGGAGGTTATGGTACAGGGAGGTGTGGTATGGAAGGGTTATGGTATTGGGGGGCGGGGGCTTTGGTCTGGGGGAATATAGTGATATGGTATAGGGTGTGGGAGTTCAGGGGGTCCGCGCTGTTATGGCGTGAGGGGCTGTAGTATAGGGGCGGGAGGGTCTGGCGGGGGTACAGGGCTGGGTGGGCTCTGGGGGGCACGGTGTGGACGGCGGGGGGGACCCAGCACACCCCCGCGCCGCAGGCCCTGCCCACAGCGCACCCCCGTGCCCGCATGGCATCCAAGCCCCGCCCCAATTGCCACAGGCCGCACCCTCCTGGGGGCTCATACAGGCCACCTCCCTGGTAGTCGTAAGCCACGCCCCTTATGGGCTCAGGCTCCCTCGGTGGGCACGAGCGTGTATCTGGCACGCCCAAGCCACGCCCCCGTGGCGGAAGCCCCGACCGCAGCCGCGCGCGTCTCTTCCCGTTAACGTCAGCGCCTCGCGCCGTCACCGCGTCGCGTTCGTGGCGTCACCGGCCCTGAGGGCGGCGGGAGGGGCCGGGCGGGATCGTGACCGGGCCGGGACCGGGGCAAGGACCGGGCCGGGGCAGGGCAGCCCCGGGGCGCTGGCGGGAGCGATGGCGCCGCGGCTGCAGCTGGAGAAAGCGGCGTGGCGCTGGACCGAGACGGTGCCACCCGAGGCGGTGGCGCAGGAGCACATCGAGGCGGCCTATCGCGTCCGGCTGGAGCCTTGCCAGCGCGGCGCCTGCCGGTACCGCCGGGCCGGGCACCGTACACCCCGACAGCGCGCTTGGGATCTGGGGGGGGCCCCCTGTGTTCCCTCCCGCAATGAGGCGCGGGGCGTTCCCCGCCCCTGCCGAGATCCCGTGGGGTCGGTGGAAGTTCCCCCGTGTTCCTTTCTGGGGGACTCCCATTCCCCGGGGCTGGGGCGGCCCTCAGCAGTCGCTTTGTGTGGCTCCCTAGATACAGGGGACTCCCTTGGGCTGGTGGGGAACCTCTGTCCTCTGCTCAGACATAGAGGACCGCCCCGCCCCGGGTTGTGGGGAACCCCTCTCATTCTCTGGCTCCTCAGATGTAGGGGCACTCCCCTGGGGTAGTGGCGGACCCTCCTCCCAACCTGGCTTACCAGATACAGAGCACCACCCTGATATTGTGGGGGACCCGTTTTTGCTGGGCTCTTGGGATATAGGGGAGCCCCCATGGGGTTGTGGGGGCCCCCTCTCCTTGCTTGTGCCTCCCCATTTGTAGGATAACCTCAGGGTTGTAGGGAACCCCTCTTCTTGCCTGGTTTCTCAGATGTAAGGAACTGATCCCACCGCAGGGTTGTAGGGACCACTCTCTGCCTGGCTCCTCGTTTATAGGGGGTCCCTGTGGTTTGTAGGGAGCCCATCTCCTTGGCTGGATGTACGACACTCACCCTGGAGTTGGGGCAAGCCCTGTCCCTGCCCCGCTTCCCAGATAAAGGAAGTCCTTTGGTCCCATACTTGTCCCTGGGGTCCACTTTTTTACCTAAAAACCCCTCTAGTTCTCCACCTCCTTCCTCACCTATGGCCACTGTTTTCTGGGGGGGCAGTGTTCCATGTCTCATCCCATTCAACATTATGTGCTTCCCCATACCCCCGTCGTCACTCCTCCCAGCCCCCAAGGGACATGGAGGTGACAGCTGGGGTCTGGCTCCCTAGGAGGAACTGCCGGGGAAACCCCAACTGCCTGGTGGGCATCGGGGAGCACGTGTGGCTGGGCGAGATCGATGAGAACAGCTTCCATAACATCGACGACCCCAACTGCGAGCGCCGCAAGAAGGTACCCCTAAACCGCACCCCGGGGCCCAGGGGGACACTGGGGACCAGGGGAGGTGACCTTTCCTGGCCCTTTCTCTGCTCCCCCAGAATGCGTTCGTGGGCCTGACGAACCTTGGCGCCACATGCTACGTCAACACCTTCCTGCAGATGTGGTTCCTGAACCTGGAGCTGCGACAGGCACTCTACCTGTGCCCCAGCGCCTGCGGGGATGGCGTTCCCAAGGACACAGGTGCATGGCAGAAAGGGATTTGTTCCTTTCCTCCTAAAACCGCACACTGAGATAAGGTTTATCAGTAGAATTCATGGGTGAAGCTACAGCCGTACGTGCTGTCACTGCACTGGTAGTTTGGAGCCATTATCTGGATTTTGGGAATGAACCAACCTTAATCCAAGTGATGTCTTAGATCAGTGATCTGAGCTGATTGAAAATGATGATCTGGTTTGGTCTTGCTTATCAAAGTAGCCTAGTAGTGGTGATGGGGGTGGAACACGTGGATCAGGGCTGTTCTGTGCTGTCACAGAGCTGCACTTATCCCATGGTAGGGCTGAAATTTGGGCCCCAGAGACGATTAAGGCACCCAGTTTTTTCCGCTCTTGGATGCTTTCCCTGGGGAAACTCTGCATCAGCACAGCCACCTCAGCTCTACCGGTTTCATGGTGGTTGGAAATGATGTTTCACCTTCTGGGGTAAACAAGAAGCTGGTTTTTGGGGTAATTGGTGCATGCTATGTAAACCACTCACAGCTCATGCTGGGCACTGGAGGATAGAATCGTGGAATCCCTAAGATTGGAAAATTCCTCCAAGATTATCCGTCCAGCCATTCTCCCAAGACTGCCAAGCCCACCATTAACCCATGTACCCAGGTGCCACATCCAGATGTTTTTTGAGCACTTGCAGGGATGGTGACTCCACCACTGCCTTGAGCAGCCTATTCTAGTGCTTGACTATCCTTTCCATGGAGAAATTTTTCCTAATATCCTACATAGATGTCTCCTGGTGCAACTCAAGGTCATTTCCTCTCATTCTGTCCCTTGTTCTCTGGCAGCAGAGCCTTGCTTCACCCTTCTGTCTGAAAGTTGCAGAATGTAAATATTTTAAATTGGACATGATGATCCTAAAGGTTTTTTCCAGCTTAAATTATTCTCTGTTTGGCTTGTGCTGGGATTTGTCATCATCACCTACGTGATCCACTTCAGTTTTCTTGACAACTCAAGCTACCTTCCAACCCCATCCCTTTTAGTGGTTGTGAAACACTTGGAGTGATCCCTTCTTGCCTGAATTCGTGCTGTGCCTTGTGTTTTTCCCAGACTATGAGCCCCAGACCATCTGTGAGCACCTGCAGTACCTGTTTGCTCTGCTGCAGAACAGCAAGCGGCGCTACATCGACCCTTCGGGCTTTGTCAAGGCGTTGGGGCTGGACACGGCGCAGCAACAGGTGTGTAGGACGGGGTTCCTGGCACTTCCAGAAGTTGAGAATCACCCTTGGGCGGTCACTGGGCAGCTCTCAGCTGGGTCTGGCTTCTGGGTGCAAACATGAAGGGCGAGGTGGGGCTCTGGGCCCTTCTCAGAGTGCAGGGGGAAACAGGAGGGGACCAGGATGTCAGGAGTGCAGAGGCATCAGGAAGAGCCCAGGGAATGTTGGGATGGGGCCAGGGAGATGAGGAGTCCAAGGAGTGATGTGATGAGGACAGGGAGATCGGGAGGAGAACAAGGAGCATTGGGATGGAGAGGGAGATCAGGAGGATCCCGAGGAGGAATGGGATGAGGACAGGAAGATAAGAGGAAGGCTAAGGAGCAAGAGGATGAGGCCAAGGAGATCAGGAGGAGTCTGGAGAGTGAGGGAATGAGAACATGCAGTGATGGGATGGGGCCAGGAGATGAGGAAGAGCCCAGGGATTGATGGAATGAGAACAGGGAGACAAGGAGGAGCCCTGGGAGTGATGAGATAGGGACATGGAACAATGGGATGATGATGCAGAGATTAGGAGGAGCCCAGGGGCAGTGGGATAGAGACAGGAGGAGCCCAGGGGATGATGGGATCAGGACATGAAACAATGGGACGAGTACAGGGATATAAAGAGGAGCCTAGGGAACAGTGGAATGAGTCTAGGAAGTGAGTGCAGGATATGAGGAGGAGCCAAGGGAGTGGTGGGATGAAGACCAGGAACGATGGGATGAGGCCACATGGGAGCCAGAGCTGCAGTAAGGGTCCTGCAGGTGTTCCATGGGCTGCTCCTCCCGGGGGGGAGTGGGTGGTGAGGATGAGGTGGGTTACCAGGAGCCAGCCAGGATCTGAGGGGAGCATGTGGGAGGTGAGTGCTGCAGGGCCCTATGGGGCTGCAGCTGGAGAGAGCTTGGGAGAGGGGCACGGCTTAGAAATCCACTTGGAAAGATAATGGGAGGTTCTGGAGGAAGAGCCAGAGAACTGGCAAATGTTTCCTTGGGAGCGTCAGGAGGGGAAGGAAGCTGACCAGGGACACCAAAGGACAGCTGAGAGAGGCCAAAGCCTTGTTTTTAGAAGCAGAGAACCAGGGTGGGAGAGAAAGGCCCCGAGCTGGATGTGGGGAAGTTCTGGAGCATTGCCAGGATCACCCATAGGGCAGCTTCTCATTTTTGGGGTGTTTTTATTTCTCTTTTCACCTCTGATCTGAGCAGAGACAGCTGCAAGAATGAGGATCAAGGGGCTCAAAAGCTCCACAGGAGGGTTTTTATCCCTTCCAGAATCCTGGGAGGAGCAGGGCAGAAGTCAAAGCCCCCAGCAGGGCTGGCGGGGAGCCAGGGCAGCTCCTGCTGCGCTCGCACACCGAGGGCCTCACACTCCTCTGAGCCAAATTCCTCTGTTTTCCTTAGTTCTCCTGCCTGGTCTTTATTTTCCATGCCGTGCATGGAGCCTCGGCGCAGCCTGTGTGGAGAGCTCGGGGTAATTAGCAATCAATTAGTGACAGGGTTGGGACTGTGCTGTGGTGGATTGTTAATGAACTTAGTTTTCTCTTTCAGGATGCCCAGGAGTTTTCCAAGCTGTTCATGTCCCTGCTGGAAGATACTTTGTCCAAACAGAAAAACCCAGATGTCCGGAACATTGTGCAAAAGCAGTTCTGTGGAGAGTATGCCTATGTCACAGTGTAAGTAATAATTTTGGGAAGACCCTTTCTGTAAATATTTAAATTTTTAGAAGGAGGAAAGATTTTGGCAGGGAAAGATTCCTCTTTACAACTAGAACAGGCAGTTAAGCTGCAGCAGAAACACTTTCTGAGAAATATTTACCTTTTCTTTCCTATTCCTATGTGTATGGTGTTGCTGTGACAGTTCTCCACCTGCTTTTACTCCTTTAATGAGAATTTACCAACTAAACCTGCAAGTGAGTTAATTGAGTGGCAGGTCATGCAGCCAGAAAAGAGCATCCTGGGTGTTGTATTTTCATTCCTGTCTTCTCAGAGCTGTGAATTTCACCTTTAAAAATAACATAAAATGGTGCATGCGAGTTGTGACAGGTTCTGGTAGGTGCTGTTAAGCTGTTTAAAACTTCTCTTGGAATTTTTATGGTGTGGAGATGTGAATCTCCTTAGCCTCAACTTCACTTTTTCTCCTGGTTTTATTCAAAGAATATTTTCCTAAAGACTTGGGAGCCCCAGCGCGTGAGCCCTGGTCTGTCTTCAGATACATTTTTGTCTTCTTTCCTATCCCAGCTGCAACCAGTGTGGCAGAGAATCTAAACTGGTGTCTAAGTTTTACGAGCTGGAGTTAAACATCCAAGGACACAAGCAGTTGACAGACTGTATAACAGAATTCCTCAAGGTATGAGCTCGTTGGGGTTGGAGTCCTGCTATTTTTAGCAAGGAATTTCAATTCCTTCCTCCAATTCACAGCCTTCAAAGTCGGTGTCGGAGCAAAGCCAGTGGCTTGGTTCAGGGAGATGCATCCAAGTGAAAATACTTTTTTCTGCAGACCCTAAAAATGAGAATTGAGGCATGGAGCAACGAATGGCTCTGTGATACCACATGCTCCTGTTACGGCTTTAAAAAGCACTTTAAAGTTGCATTTTTACTTAAAATACTTTGCCAGGAAAGTTAGGGAAAAGTGTCTGCCTGCTTTGTCACAGTAGCACTGGGAGAACGGCTGCTGGCCATGTTTTCTGTGTCAGTGCTCATCTGCATAGCAACAGGAGACATTCCCTGCTGAAAAATGTGCTCTCAGAACTACCAGGGAGCGCCGGGAATAGCTGCAGGAACAGCTGCAAGTGCTCTCAATTCAGCTTGAAAATTTGCGTGGATTTGAAGTTCAGCTCTGGCACACTGAGGTGTGGATTCCACTCAAACTATTTAGGACAGAACTAACCTGAACCACTTCCCTGAGCTCATTTCTTGCTGGTGCACTCAGCAAACCAGTTGCTCTGCCTGGAAAGTCTGTTATTAAGAAAAACCCCTGGTTTGGGTGCACAGATTAAATTCCTGAATTGGTGAACTTGGCATTTGACTGCTCCTCCTTCACACAAAACAGCCCTGTGGCGTTTCTTAGGGGTTTGAAATTTTCCTCTGGCCTAATCCTGCCCTTGGAGCTGCTTAGGCAGTGAGTGACTCCTGCAGGGTTTTGGGTAGCTGAGCAGACGGTTGTTGTTTCCAGGCTAAAATGTGGCATTAAATTAACTGGGTCCATGTGAACTTGTAAAAGGAGCAATTTAATTATTTTCTTTGATATAAACCAACTCAGTCAAACGAGGAGCAAGAGTAAGAGACCTGAGAACTTGGAATGGGACTTGATTCAGTCTTAAAATTTGCCTTAAAGTGAGAGCAGCCTGCTATGGCCATGCCATAAAGTACAGTCGTTAGTGTGTCTTTAACCCAGAAAAATTTGGGAAGCAGCTGAGGTGATACTTAAATAGTTAAAATAACTTCAGTGCTTCTCATTCTCCAGCTGTTAAGTAGCTCAGTTGACTTTTCAGTGCTGACATGTTCTCAAGATCTTTTCATCTGCCTCTCCACACTCAGGAGGAAAAATTAGAGGGGGACAATCGTTATTTTTGTGAAACTTGTCAGAGCAAGCAAAACGCCACGAGGAAGATCCGGCTGCTCAGCCTGCCCTGCACGCTCAACCTGCAGCTCATGCGCTTTGTGTTCGACAGGTGAGTGGGAACACCCTGGAAGCTATTGGGGAAGTCACCCACACTGCTCTTCCTGCTTTAATTTGAGGGGTGACAGGGTGTCTGAGCCCCTTGGGGGATGCTCAGGGGGTTCAGGGGAGGTATTTTGGGGTGTGAGCTGTTGTTACTGTGCCATGAGCCAAAGCTTTGCCTCCGCACAGACAAACTGGCCACAAGAAGAAGCTGAACACCTACATTGGCTTCTCAGAGCTGCTGGACATGGAGCCTTTCATGGAGCAAAAAAGTGAGTTTAGGGCACTTTTTTGTTATCTTTGCCCATTGCGTCTTGGCAGATCTACTCTGTAATTCTGTTTAGGAGGAAATTCCTGCCTGTGAGGGTGGTGAGGCCTTGGCACAGGGTGCCCAGAGAAGCTGTAGCTGCCCCATTCTTGGAAGTGTCCAAGGCCAGGTTGGACAAGTTTGGAGCAACCTGGGATAGTGGAAAATGTCCCTGCCCGTGGCAGAGAGGTGGAGCAAGATGGGCTTTAAAATCCCTTCTAACCCAAACCATTCTAGGGTTCTGTCATTCCTCTGAATCCTCTTTTTGATTGAAAATTCTGTCAAGAGTTGTTTGAAGCCCAGAAGCCCGTATTTCAAACAATATCCTTGTTATTAAGCCACAACCCTCTTAGCAATGTCCAGAAGAGCTATGAGTTCAAAGCCTGTGTGTGCAGGCTTTGCTACCTAGTGGAAACACAAAGTTTTGGGACAGGAAGGATGAGTCTGTTGTCTGCAGAGCTTTGTGTAAGTCCTGCTTGCCTTGCAGATGGTGTGTACGTGTACGAGCTGAGCGCTGTGCTCATACACCGTGGAGTAAGTGCCTACTCCGGGCACTACATTGCCCACGTGAAGGACCCGCAGACGGGTGAGTGGTACAAGTTCAACGACGAGGACATCGAGAAGATGGAGGGGAAGAAACTGCAGCTGGGGATTGAGGAAGATCTAGGTAAAACCTTTCAGTTGTGAGTGCCCTTTTAAAGTAACTCTTTCTGCCAAAACCACGAGCGTCCCCAGATGCAGCCTCCTGCCCCTCCCCAGACCACTCCTAAACGGGCTGTCAGGGCTGGGAGGGATGTGGTAAAAGCAATCCTAATGATTGCAGCCAGATTTGCTTCGTTTCAGTCCCCTGTGAGTGCTTACACCTCATGATCAGCTGCTCTAGTATTTCTCTGTCTGCTATATGGCAGATAAGATGCTGATAATGCAGGCAGCGGGTTGCTATCAGGGAGCAACAGGCGGGTGCCACTTCCTTGGAACAGATAAGGAAAATGCTTTCAGTTTCCTTAACACATTATGGTTCTATTTCCACTGAGTGTTTCACCTAGGGGCAGTAAAAAAGATTTTGATCCAAATAACAACTTGGAAGCTAAAACTGCCTTTTTACTTTGAGCTTTTTCATTGGTGCTTTTCTATTTTATTGGCTCGTTGTGTTTTGCCCAGATCACCATGTTCCTACACTGGATTTCTTGGAGATTTCTTGGAGATTTCTTGGAAAGCTTGGGCTGAGGCTGGACCTATGGATTTCTCACTTTGCAGTCAATATATAAGAGCAGCTGATTTGGAATTGAAGTGCTTTTGTAGTGGCTCAGTGTTCTGTAGTGCAGGTGCTCACAGCAGGGAAAACCAGGGAAATTATTAAGAAATTCACTTGCAGTGCAAGCAATCCATTCCCAGGAATTATTACCCACCAGGATGCTTTGCTGTGGTTGGAATTTATGGAATGTTGTTTTTCTTTAAGGCATCTTTAGAGAAAAAAGGACCTTCAGATTTAAGTGCTGCCTTGGTTTGGTGTAATGGGACATCAGCCTTCTCCCATTTCCTTGTTCTCACCTTCATGATGCTTCTTGAGCTGGGGAAGGGTCTGAAGCACAAGGAAAAGAGTCTGGAGAATTCTGAGGAGCAATTGAAGGAGGTGGGGGGGCTCAGCCTGCAGAAGACGAGGCTCAGGGGGGACCTTCTGGCTCTGCCCAGCACCCTGACAGGAGGGGGCAGCTGGGGGAGGGGGAGGTGTGGCTCTGCTCCCAGGGAACAGGGACAGGAGGAAAGGGAACGGCCTCAGGCTGTGCCAAGGGAGATTTAGGTTGGATATTGGGAAAAATCCTTCATGGAAGGTGTAGTCAGGCATTGGAAGAGGCTGTGCAGGGCAGTGGTAGAGTCACCATCCCTGGAGATGTTCAAAAAGTGTGTGAATGTGGCACCTGGGAACATGGGTTAGTGGTGGACCTGGCAGTGCTGGGTTCATGGTTGGACTTGATCATCTTGGAGGGCTTTTCCAACCTTAGTGATTCCGTGATCCTGCCTGTGCCAACAGCTCTGTCCCATTCCCCTTGGATCCACTTGCTGCCAGTCCAGGCTGGAGCTGGCCGGACATCTAGTGGTGCACAGGGAAACTGAGCCCTGAAAGGCATCAAGAGCAGTTCAGCCTTTGTTTTTACGTTCCCCACTCACCCAGGGCAACAAAATGAGATGCAAATAAACTTCTGTGACCTCAATTTTATAAAGTTTTATGCTTAACTGCAAGTAAATGTTCTTATTTCTCATTATTTCAATTCAAGGCTGTTTGGAGAGTAGAAGTAATGTGTGTTTATGAGCCTCTTTAAGATGAGATCTCAATATTTGTATCAAGTTTTGATGTAATTTGCCTGTTCCAGGCAAAACGGAGACCTTTCTTTGTTACAAATACGTGTAACAGCAGAAGAAGGTCAGTAACATAAACTGAAGGTCTTGTGGAGGTCTGTCGGTCTTGGCCATGCAGATGGGAACAATTTGGAAAATTCTTGGATAAAATGAAAATAAATAGAGTCTGGGAAGTTCCCTGAATGGTGTGAGGGGAAAGGTGCGTGAATGTTTTCAGAATTTGGGAAAGAGAAACTTAATAATTCAATGGTCCATTTAGAGTTTGACTTACGGAACATTGTTCCTTTAATTTTATTTTTTTTATTTAAAACTATTTGATTTTTGAAGCTGCAGCTGTAGAGAAGTGTTTTCCTTGCCTGAGAATCCATCTGGAAATGGCAGCTCTTGCAACACAACTTTACATCCCCCAGCAGCTGCTCAAAAACAGCCCTTTCCATGTCTCTTGGCTTTCTAAAAGCTTTGTTGTGGTTTTTTTTCATATGCACAATCACCTGTAAATATGATTTTCTTCCCTGAGGATTTGACTCTTTTCTTTGGAGTCAGGATAGCAGAACAAGAGGCAAAAGGGAGAAAGGATGTTTTTCCAAGAGTGGCTTTTGGCTCGGAGAAGTTCCACTGGGGAGAGAAGAAAGCCTCTTGAGAAGGGAGGTTCAGAACAGGCTCCTAAATTTAGTCCCTTTGATTTACCCAGAAAGGCTGGAGAGATTTGGGGCTTTCTTTGGGATACAATTTTGAGTCATGCCAAGCCCAGTGCTTGGCACAGAGGCCTGGCACAGGGAAGCTGGCTGGGTGGCAAACTCATCCCGTTGATGGAGGATCAGGGAAGGAGCTCATGTGTTGCCTTTTGTCCCCACAGCGGAGCCCTCGAAATCCCAGACCCGTAAGCCCAAGTGTGGGAAGGGCACGCACTGCTCCCGCAACGCCTACATGCTGGTGTACAGGCTGCAGGCCCGCGAGAAATCCCTCACAGTCGAAGTGCCAGGTGAGTCCCTGGGGACCCGGCTCGTCCTGCAGCGCTCCAGCTGCGCCAGGAGGCGAATTTTACTGAACCCCAGTTAAGGCTAGGAAGTTGCTGGAGCCCCTTTGCTTTGATTCCAGGCTGGGAGAGCTGGAGAAGGCCCCAGGGAGATCTCAGACCCCCTTCCAGTACCTAAAGGGGCTCCAAGAGAGCTGGAGAGGGAATTAGGACAAGAGATGGAGTGACAGGACAAGGGGAAATGGCTTCCCACTGCCAGAGGCAAGGTTAGATGGGATATTGGGAAAGAATTCCTGTCTGTGAGGCTGGTAAGGCCCTGGCACAGGGTGCCCATAGAAGCTATAGCTGACCCTGAAAGTGTCCAAGTGTCCAAGGCCAGGTTGGATGGGGCTTGAAGCAACGGGGATAATGAAAAGTGTCCCTGGATGAAACAAAATGATCTTCAAGGTCCCTCCAAACCCACTCCGGGATCCCATGATTTTTGACTGTTTGCCATGAGCCCCAAAAGGGCTGTGTGGCACCTTGGTGTCTTGACCAGTGAAACCCCTGGGTTTTCCCAGCACTTAATTCACATTAAACTGCTAATCCCTGTCATGTGCCCACTCAGACATTACATTCTTACCCAACTGGTCAAACTGGGAAGGGGTCAGGAGGACATCACTCCACTGGGATTCACCACTGCAATCCTGCTTGGATTCCAGAGGTGCAGGAGAACAGCATGGTTAAATGTCATCAGCAATGCACAAGGAGGTGAATAATCCTGACAGATGTCAGGTTCCCTCTGCGACTGCTTCAGCTTTGCCACATCAGGAATAAATGGCATGAAAATAAAGAGGCTCCAAGCCCCGAGTGGGAATTTGGGCCGAGTGCCTTCGTGTTGTGCTTTAGAATTATGGGGGTGCCAGAACTCCCTGTGGGCTTTGCCTGTGGATTTAATGTTTCCTGCTTGGCTGCTCCTTGATTAGAAATACTAATTAGGCCCCTGGTGCTGAGATGTATTCCCCCTTCACTCATTTTTCTGTGGAGTGGGGACAGCAGAGGTGGCAGGTCCCTTTGGATCTCTGCAGAGGGGGTAAATCATACACCTTATTCCCCCTTAATAACACCCCAAACCTCTCCCAAGCCCCCCCTGTTTAAAACACACCCTCCAAGACATAAAACTTCAGGAATTAGCGCTAATTCCTGACTGGATCTGTATTTTCAGCCTGTTTCCGCAGCTTTCTTGCTCTCCCTTTCCTCCTACCCCTCTGCCCAAAACAATAACTCAACAAAAACCTCCCCACCCAGCACCAGATTCCTGCACAGCCCTGTGGTTGCCTTTGTTTCCCGTGGAATCCTGCCAGGGAACAGGGAGTGAAGGGCAGCAGTCGAGCTCTGTGGTTGTGGGGAGGTTTCATGGAACTGTAAATTTGAGGCATTTTGCTTTGATGCTATTAAAAAGCGGCTTTTCCGGGACAGTGGAGAGATGTAACTTGGCTCTGATCTCAAGGAGGTCAGGCTGGTTATTTTTTAATACTGGATATTCTCCCTAGGTGGTTATTTTGGCCAAAGAATTAACCTTTTTGCAGATATTTTAGCTCTTCAGAATAATCCTAAATAGGAAAAGGCCTCCGATAAGCAGAGCTTCCCCCTGCTCCCTCCCATCAGCCTTGTGAGGGAAGTGGTTTATCTTCTTTTTTCCGTGCTGAGGTTTGGTTTGTTTGGGGTTTTTCCATCAGTGGCAGCAAAAATCCCTATTTCCTTCACCTTTCTGTTGATCTGCCCTGGCTAATCTCCCATCTCCTGAGGGCTCTTTGCCCTTGGGTTTGCAACATGATGGATCGCAGGTCATGACAGGCTTCGGGTGTATCTAGAGAGTGAAAAACTTTTGTTTCCCCCCTGGGAATGATGAGGCAGGACAGAGGAGCTGCACTTAACATTGCAACCAACCCCAAGTAAATTATTTTCTTGGGTGCAAAACTTTGCATTTAATCATCTGCAACCGTCAGTATCAGAGGGCAATGTCCATGTGCTTGGCTTGGGGAGAGACCTTGCCCAGAAGGCTGCGGGAGGGAAGTTTTAGGTTTGTTATCCCCAGATAACCCATGGTAATTAACATAGCTGGCGTTTTCTCTTCAATTCCTGTTTTGTTTTTTTTTTTTTTTCTTTCACAGCTTTTCTGCAGGAGCTGGTAGAGCGGGATAACTGCAAGTTTGAGGAGTGGTGCAACGAAATGGCCGAGATGCGCAAACAGAGCGTGGCCAGAGGCAAGATCAAACACGAGGAGGTGAAGGAGCTCTACCAAAGGTTACCCGCCGAAGCTGGTCTGTAAGACATTGTGTGGTATTGCTGTAGTAGAGCTGTTAAGCTTAGGAATGATTTGTGACTAACTCCCAACTCCCGTGGCCTTGCTGGAAGGCATTCCTGCAGCCCTCTGGAAGCGGAGAGCTTCATGCATGCTTACATTTGTTTTCCCTTGCTTCTTTTCCTGCCTTAACCTATTTTTCTCCTTTCTTTGCTCATTCTCATGGCCTCTGGCATCGCTAATTCCCTCCTGCTCCTTCCCCATCCGTCAGCCTCATGCTTTGTGACTCTTTTCTTCTGCCTGGTGAGCAGCTGAGCTCGTTAGGAGCATCGAGGTGGAATAACTGCCTGCTCCAAAATTGCCAGCTCGCGGCAGGTTTGGGGGCTGGTGAGCCCGATTCATCAGCAGGTAACGGGCTAAGAGAATGCCTGACCTCCAGCAGAAAATGACTGGATCCATCCCTGCCAGTGCTTCACTGCTCCATGTCTCAGTTTTGTAGGGAGACTGGGGTTAAGCTTTTTTCTCCTTCTCCTTATGTCCTGTTGCCTCAGCACACAGAGTTTTATTTCCCACCTTGTTTTTCTCGCCCATCTCCCACAAAACTTGCTCTAGCCATCCAGCCCAGGGAATTTGTCTTCACTATGTACCTTTCCTAAAAACTGCAGGATAATTATAACTGAAGACTTAAAAGTGGGTTTAACTGTGTGACATGTAAGAGAAATTCACTGTTCAGTTTTTATTATTGGATGCTCACAGTCCACCATGAGATTGGAGTAGCCCAACAGCAAATTCCTGTTCCTGTAAATGTCTGCCTCTCCAATTTGGGAATGCAGGTGCTTAACTCTGGAGCAGGAAGGTGTCACAGCTCCTCACGAGCCTGAGCAGCACTCAGATATCACTATGAGATCAGAGTTGTGCTGGAGGGATGAACCTGCCCTGAGTCACTCGTGAAAAGGAACAGCAGCACAGTTCCAGTGTGATTTGCCTCAGCAGGAACAGAAGAGTTTGCTCTTGGCAGTTCTGAGGTGACAGAGGAATAAATATCAAAAAAATATGTTTTTTACAAGTGCAGGTGAAACTCTTCTGCCCCAGTTTAGAGATGACAGGACCTAAAATTTTGCCCTGAGGCACCCTCTGCCTGCTGCTGGCACATCATGGGCACAGCATTTCCAGCACAGCTGGAGGCAGCGTCATTCCAGCACTGCTCCAGGTCCTATCACTCTGGAGCTTGGGGCTCTCTCTGCAGCTGTGCAGACATGTTTTCTGCCAGCTTTGCGGAGCCTGCCCCAGAAAACCCTCCTTTCTGGGGGAGGCAGTTTCATCCCAAACTAGCAAACCGGTTCTGACAGCGATGCGATTCTCTGGAGGTCACGGCTGCGGAGGGCATTGCGTAAGATGAAAACACCATGGATTGAGGCTGTGGAGGAAAAGAGGCTTCACAGAGCTCCAGTGCAAGCTGGAGACACGGTGTTCTCCTGTCTTCTGTATTTTCCTCTTGCTTCTCTGTTGCTCCCTGCTAGGAAACATGAAGGGTTTGTGCTCAGTTATAAATATCACCAACAGGTGCATTTCCCCATAGTTTCAGAGTTGCCCAGTGGCAGCACAGAATGGGTTTGAATTCTTCCGAATTTCCCAGTCATTCCACGGAAGTGTTGTGTAGTGATACTGTGCCTCACTATTGAGATAAGAGGGGTTTCACCCCTATCTGCTCATACAAGCACTGACCTGCTCCTGAACCTCGGCTTTGTACTTCTCTTTCAGCAAACAAGGGCAAGCCTGCTGCTCTGCTTCAGCAAAAAACCTAAGCAAGTTTTCAATTTGCTCTGTGTAAATTTTAACGTTTTCTCACCTAAAATTGTAAGAGACGCTGAAAGTTTGGGTGCTGAAAGGACAGGGGGAGCACTGACTTTGTTTCTGCTGTTGTTGCCTTTAATTTTCAAATTACCCCACTGAACTCTCTGTTGTAGAAAAAGCCTGTAATATATGATCATGATTTAAATATTATATCAATCGCTTGATGAATGATAGGAAAACCTTCCCCTTTCCTCGACTGCTCTCCAGTAATCCCCAGAAGGTTTGACAGCATTCCCATTCCTTCTTGGAGCTGTTGCATATTGATTGCTGAATCCAAAATGATCTGCACATCTTAATCTCATGTAGCTCTTGTCTTCCAAATCAGTGACACTGAGATCAGAATGGGGTAGGAGAAAGAGGGTCAGACCTTTGAAAACTTGTACCTCAGAGATTTAATCAACAGTGATTGCCTGTTAATTTTTAAGAGTAATTATAAAATGCCACCTGGTGTTGGAGCTGACGTATATGGTCTTGTTTCTCTTTGTGGTTTCTCCCCTCCAGGTTCCCCCTATGACTTCATCTCTCTGGAATGGCTGCAGAAGTGGCTGGATGAGTCCACTCCTCCCAAACCTATTGATAACACAGCCTGCCTGTGCTCCCACGGCAAACTCCATCCTGATAAAATATCCCTGATGAAGAGAATATCAGAATACGTGGCTGACTTCTTCTACCGGCGATACGGAGGAGGGCCCCGGCTCAACGGTAATATCCTCTTCAAGTCACCTCCTGGGATGTGGTTTGGAGCCTTATTCTGGTCCTGTTTTGAGCCATCCTTTATCATCATAACTTTATTTCAGTGCATGGCTTTAGTGCTGCCTTATTTCCAGGGGATTTTTTAAATATCACTTAATTCTGTTACCATTTCCCAAACCTATTTAGGGTGATCACAGGGTCTGCTTTGGCCCTGGGCTCTGCTCAGGGAAGGGCTGTGCCTGGAGGAATTGCTGTGGAGGAATGAGGCACTTGGCTTGGCACTTGGAAAATTCGATGGCGATTCTAGAAAATAAAACTTGCACATGCAACACTCCAAACTCTTGACAATTATTTTCTATGCCTGCAGCACCCACAGCTCCTGTGTGGGCTGGGTCTAATGGAGTATTCAGGCCAAAAATAGCCCTTTCTGTCTGTCACCTCATCCAAGGAAGCACTTACCTGTTAGTCTGCTCCTGTTGAAGCATCTACCACACATTCTGCTTTTCAGGGTCATCCCAGCCCCTCGAGGCTTTGGACATCCCCTCATCAAGCAAGCTCCAGGTTTCATTCCTTTTAGGAAGTTGCTCAGTAACTCCCACTGAGACCAAATTAGCTCAGTTCCTACTGGGAGCTTGTAGGGAAGAAACTGCTTGTGACGCAGGCAGCCTTTGTGGGGAAAAACAGGGCAAGGTTTATTAGTCAAGTGGAAGATTGCCTGCAGTGTTGTGGGTTGAGTATGGCTGGCAGGGAGGGAGGGATGGGTAAAAGGATGGATGGACACACTGCTTCCCTTCTCCTCTTGCTCCAGGATGAAAATCTAAATAGATACCCAGCTGGGATTCCCACTCCCTTTGTCCAGAGCAGCCTTGCAGGAGGGTGTTTTTTCTGGGTGGAACTGGCAAAGTGCCACAATTACAGGTGTTTGTTTTCCTGGCATTTCCTGCCTCCTGTGGCTGGGTGCTGGGCTGCCCTGGTTCCCTGTGACTGCAGGCTGTGGATACCAGGAGCTGTGAGAGCAGACCTGTGAAGCAGTGGAACAGATCACACCTCATTTGGAGTATTTTATGCTTCTTTAAGCTTCAAAAGTGGCCTGATGTGGCTGTAACCCCAAGGATTTCCTCATTTACACGTGAAATCACCCATCTTGAGGCAGGATAGTCTGACAAAAACCTGTGCAATAAATTATGCAGTAACTAGTGTAAAAAATTGTGTTTCTTTTCCCCTCCACCCCAGTCAAAGCACTTTGCAAGGACTGTGTGGTGGAAAGGTGTCGAATCCTGCGACTGAAGAACCAGCTGAACGAGGACTACAAAACCGTGACCAACCTGCTGAAGATCACAGTCAAGGGGTATGAAAGTCCCAAATGCTGTCAAAATGCTTTTTAGTAGTGCTTGAACGGCTTTTTCGTAAAGATTTCCCTGTTTGGGCTCTGCAGAAGGGAGCTGTGATTTTGAGGTACCAGTGCTGTTGTCTCCCTGCAGGAACGACGGGTTCTGGGTTGGAAAGGCATCCTTGAGGAGCTGGCGTCAGCTGGCTCTGGAGCAGTTAAATGAGCAAGATGAAGATGCAGAGCACAGTAATGGAAAAATGAATGGAAATGCACAAAACAAAGGTATTTACTCCTGAGTTCCTCCTGATTTCTGCTGCTATAGAGACCCACCAGTTCTGCCTGATCCCTCCTAACAAAAGACACGTCAGGGGTTTCTGTAGCTGTTTTATTCCCCTTGTATGAGTAGGGAAGAAAGGATAATAAATCGAATGAAAAGGGCCTTAATTTAAGGAGCTTTTTCTTTGCTAAGCTTGAAAACTGCCGGGTGATCTTCATGCAGGAGAGGGAGATGGGGTGATAAATGGTTTTACAAAGCTGTGAGAAATTACCACCCCAGACACATGATCTTTCCATCCACTTTTCTCTGAATGAGAGAGCACAGGGAAGGAAGAAACGTGAAAATTACCTTGGGAAAGGGATGATGATGATGATGTTTATTGTGAAGGTTGAGGGATAAAACAGCACAGCTGATGCAGCAGCACTGGGAAAACACAGCCTAGGAATAAAAATCATGAATTGCACTCCATTCTGTTCCCATATAATGAGAATAGATGGAGGTTTTATTTGCTTTCTGCTCTTTAAATGTTTGAAAAGCATATTTTGTTGAGCTTCTTTGAACTGGGTAAGAAGCTTGTTGGAATGAAAGTGGGAATGATACCTCGGGGCATTGATCTTGTGCTGGAAGGCACCTCAGCCCCTCTGGTAAGGAGGAACACTCACGGAGAAAAGGGTAGTTCTGAGTTACCGCTCATCGAGGGTGACTTTGATTCACACCAGGTTGCAACTCCCAGTAGTGCATTTGAATTACTCACAAGCCAAGTTGCTCGTTAGGCAGCTCGTTAGAGGCTGTTGCTGACACGTCATTGTCTTGATCATGCTCCGTTCAGTGGCCAATGCTTGACTTTAACTAATTTAGAGATTGGTGTAGGGCTTGTCATCCCCTGGCAGACTCCCCCTCGCTTTGTCAGGCAGCATCTGGTTTAGATCAGGAATTTTGCCAGGAATTCTGCTCCTTTTGCTCTTACCTAGCTTTGTTTAGGTTAAACTCGGAGATGTCTGGGAGCAGGGAACCCCTGCGGTGTTCCACCCCTAACAAATGCATCCTTTGTAATCTCACAAAGGCCTTGCTTGTGCTCCATACACTTCAAAGCCCTCCTACGTGGCCTGGGGGCTGTAATCCCGCCTGCCCAGAGGCCAAGACATCAGAGAATAACAAATTTCTTTCCAAATTTGCCCCTGGGTGAGGGGGTTTGCTGTAATTTGAAAGGCAACGGCGCTCCTTTCCCTCTAAGATTCTTTTCCTTGGGAGAGGAACTCTGTGCAATCCTCCTGTATTATTATTTTTTTAAATTAGATGAATCAAATGAAGAGAAGAGGGAGGAAGAAGAGGAGTTAAATTTTAATGAAGACATCGTTTGCCCACATGGTGAGTCTCTCCGGGGGATGGAGTTGAATATCTCCCTTGTTGCCCACTGCTGCACACATTAACCTTGTAGCCTTTACTCCAACTGTGGCCAGCTTGAGGAGTCACTGCTGAAGTGTGCTGAATTCTCATTTTCCTGATGTTTCTTGCACTCGAAAGTTTTCCTTGCAGGCAGACTCTGTAAGGACTCGGCCAAGTAGAGCTGTCAGATGCTGAGCTTCCCTTCCTTGCATGGGCAGCACTAAAGCTCTGCAGCCATTTGGAAGCTCTAAAAGCAGTAAGAGGAAGAGGTGGTGTAAATCAGTCCAGTTGGGAGCTGACAGTATCTGTTTAATATCCTGGTTTACATTGAAACAGGAGCACTCACCCAACACCTGGGCCAGGACCACTCCTGGATATCGATTTCATCAACCTGCTGTGCTTTGGCGGCTGTTTACGTAAGGTTTTGACCTTGTATCTGTTGTTTTGCAAGTGATGCCTCATTAGCTGCATCCTTGGCTACCCTGTTGTTTTAATCCCACTTTATAAAGCTTGTATTCCCAGCCATAAAACACAGTTTTATTTAAGCTCCTGTTTGTAGGCATCAGTTTGTGGGGAGGCTCCATCTTATCTCAAACAGAAGGAAAAATGGCATAATTAGCCACACACCTCCTGTCATCAGGGCTAGTCAAGAACCTGGAGTAAGGCTTGAGAAATCTCATTTTCAAGCAGAGTGTTTAAGCATTTTGTCTGTAGCTGTTACTCAGTGCTTTAAACTCTGCATTTCCCATTGCCTCGAGGCTGCTGCTGTTCAAGAAAAGCATGGAGCATGGGGATGGAACATTTATGGAGCCAGACACGATAAAAAATAGGCCAATAGGCCTCTGGAAAATGTATGGTGTTAAATTGCTGGTTGATCTGTGACTTGGGGTCATAGCAGAATAAATAATACTAAATAAGGGGGCTGCTGGCAGGGCAGGCTTCTTGGTGTCTAGAGTTAACCTCTGATTACTCATGGAAAACAAGCTTTCCATCTTGAAAAACTCCCTCTGGAGACGATCAGCAAATCTGTAGTCTTGTTCCTACAGCCTTAATTTTGTGGTGGAGGAAGTTCCTGCTTCCATGGTAGGCTCTGGAAAAGGCAGTGCTGGATCTGAGAGGGCTGGCTGGCCTCCAGGAATGCCACCCGGGCGTTCCCTTCACAGCTCCCTTTGCATCCCTGCTGTAATTCCTCGCTCTCCAGTAGCTGCCTGATCCCAGTGAATTTTTTCCAGATACCAAGTTAAGCCTTCTTTGATGTCCATGCCCAAAACATGTCTCTGGATGGTGGGAGTGGGAAGCAGGGTCAGCAGTGGTTGGGTTCATCTTCCAGATGGCAAAACACTTGTGCCCTGCACACTCAGAGCTGATTTTTCCACCTCTTTCACTCACCATATTAATTCCGTTTTTATTAAGCAATGCACTTATTTGTACAAGCTCCTTTTTTTCCCCATCCTCACTGGCCCTGGGCAGCATCCTGGGCCAGCCTCTGGAGCCACTTGGCCTTTTTGGATGAAGCTCAAGTGTCCAAGTGCTACATCGAGGCCTGACCTTTGTTTATTAGAGGAAAAGCAGGAGGGGAGCATTGCTATTTTTTCCTCTTCAGGGCTGGCCAAATTCCAGGCTCAGTCTGTGGGCCTGAGGACCTGCTTGTCATGTTAAAGAGATGCAAGTGGGTGGGGAGGAAGGAGTTTCTCTCCCTCTCCTCTCTCTACAGCTCTCCAGGCTATAGAAAAGCAGATAATAAGGGATCGTGCCCTTTGGACACCACAGTTGCTGTTTTCCTTCCCTCTTGCTGGTGCCGTCCCCACTGAGGCAGATATTCCCAAATCTGGTTCACATCCCGATGTCGCAACAGCTGCTCCTCGTGTTTCTCCCTGCACAGGGACTTCCCAGCTGCTGTCTCAGAGGGAGATGTGGTTGTGTTTTCCCCTTGGCCATCAGCAACCCTGCAAATGGGCAGCTGGTTGGATCCCAGAGCCTTCTCCTGTTTTTTCAAGCCTTGTATATCCGGCCAGCACGTGTCATCATTGTGCACATGGTGTCCCAGTGCCTGGGTGTGCCTCCTGCTTCCACCTCTGAGAGACAACAGGCACAAATGGCTCATGAAAATCCTTGTTGGGGTTTTGGAGCTGCCTGAGCATCAGGATGGATAATCCTGATATCAGGATAAATAATCCTGATGGATAAATAAGTGTTATAGGGGGTAGCTGGTAAATCTGGCTTGATACCTTCACATCCAGTTATTCCCCAGAGCAGATTTAGGGTGCAAAATCTGTCCTTTGCACATTTTCAGGTGCTTGGATAGGGCATGTGAAACTGTATTGAGATTCTACAGTGGGAATTTGGGGTTTTCAAGGATGTGGAAGACATCTGGTTTCATGGGACACGGGTTTATTATCCTGAGGCTCAGCAAATGGAGTCACCATGAGGATGTAGCTGTGGATAGCCAGGATCAGAAACCAGTTGCCCTGTGCCCTCTGGCTTTTCCCCACATCTCTACTTGTGCTTGATCAGCTGCTTAGGCCATGATCTTGGAAATCTAAAGGGCCTTTTTAGGAATTAAAGTCATATTATTATTATTATTATTATTATTATTATTATTCTCTGTCTAAAGGAAGCAAGGAAGAAGTTGAAGGTGACTTTGCTGGTTTTTGCTGACATGGTGTTGGTTGATAAATGTGTGGATTTCTTCCCCACGTTTGTTCCTTGTAATCTCTTCAATCAAGGGCTGCAAAATGTCCCTGAACATGTTGTGATCAAAGCCTTTCCTTGATTCTCTCCCTGCAGGTGACTTGTGCATCTCTGAAAATGAGCGGAGGGTGGTTTCCAAGGAAGCCTGGGAGAAACTCAAGCAATATTTTCCAAAAGCCCCTGAATTCCCAAATAACAAAGAATGCTGTTCCCAGTGCAAGGTATTTGCCAAATACTCCCGTTTTGTTGACTGTAAATACTGGTTGTATTTCTGGTCTTCCTTTTTAACACAACCCTGTGCCATGGAGAACAATAAAGTCACCTTTAGTAGCAGCTGGGAATGGGCGCTGGGACATAATTAACTGTTTCCTGCAGATTTTGGAGCGTGAAGGGGAGGAAAATGAAGCTCTGCATAAGATGATGGCCAGTGAGCAGAAGACTTCTCTCCAGAACCTGTTCCATGATAAATGCAGACCTTGCCTGGGCAGCTGGCCTCAGGTAGGGAAGGAGGGGGATCAGGAAGTACAGCCAGGCTTGGGAGGGGTTTTTAGTGGCTTTAATTCCTCTCCTGCCCAGAGCAGCTGTGGCTGCTCCAACGCTGTAGGTATCCAAGGCCAGGTTGGACGTGGCTTGGAGCACCTGGGATAGTGGAAGGTGTCCCTGCCTATGGCAGGGGGTGGAAGGAGATCCCAAGCCAAACCATTCCATAACCATTCACTCAGTCTGTGCCAGCAGAGCTCTCGTGTTGTTCTGAGGTGTGATTTCCCTGGATTAGCTGTGCTGGCACAAAGCCCTGAAGAGCCATGGGAATGGCTGGTGTGCCAAGGGAGCTGTGGTTGGCCTGAAGTCAGGAAGATAACAGTGACAATGTTGCTGCCATGGTTGTATCCCTCCCTGGAAGGACTGAAACAGCACGGCTGCTTCCCACAGCTCTCCATCAGCCTTCCCATGCAAGAGGATGCTGGATCACCCCTGAACTTTGCCCCATCAACGCCTTTTGCCGCTGCTTGGGCAAAATTCAGGTGTGCTCCAGCATTGTCTGGTGTCGCAAAAGCTCGGGGAGCTTCCCAAAATGCTGAGACCCTCCAAAGAGCAGCGGTGGCTGTGTAAACCCTCTCCTAGCAGCTTCTCCAGGAATTCCTGGAGATTTGAGGTGCCCAGAATGAGCTGTTGGCTCCAGTCCGTGGCTCCTGGGAGTCTCATGGTGCTGATTAATGGTTGAGTCTACAGTCCTGCCAAGGTGCATTGGCAGGTGTTTGTGCCGTCCCTCACTGCTCCAGCTGGGAGTAAAAACTGAGGCAACACAGATCCATGGCTCCAAACCAAGGAAACCCAAAATGGTTTAAAAGGAGTTTTCCTTTCATGCTGAGCTGGAGAGCTCCTGGTCCTGCCAGTGATGGTTAAGGTTCTATCTGATTGGATTTGTTTTTGGAGATGGAAAATTGAAAGTTGGAGCTCATCACTGTGGGTCAGCCATAGGAGGGTCTCCACCAGCAGGGTTACATCCTTCTTTCCCTTTTTATCCTCCTTAGCCTTTTAATTTCCCAAGGGAGCCTCGTAGAAGAGAGCTGAGGATCTTCCCCTCAAGCCTTTGGAGTTTTGCTGATCCAAAGAAGTTGAGGTTTGGGGAGGAAAACAAGCAGAGTGAAAAACAAGCAGAAATCAAGAGATGAAGAGAAACTTAAAAGTGTACATATATGTATATATATATGTGTATATATATTCCTTAGGTGTGCCAAGTTTTCCTACAGAAAGGTAGAGCAAGCCCCTAAATCTGTCTTTGGGAAAGGGGTAAGGATAAAAGAGAGGAGAGCATGGAAGCAATTTTGTCGTGCAGCTCTTGGGGGCTGAATGGTTTCTTGTCCAGGAGCAAACAATTTAAAGTAAGACTGGGACAAAAAACCCACAGATTATCCCAAAAATACTATCTTATTTGGTGCACAGCTGTGGTTTTGTATCCCTGCTTCTGCCAAAAGGAAAAACTTGTGGATTTTGATGTTGGAAGCAATTGAGGGATGTTGGGGTGGTCTCACTCCACTCCTGTGAGAGTGCAGGGATTCACCAGCTTCAGATGCCGAGTACCCAGAAACAGAAACAGCGCTGAGGAGTCCTGGCTGCTCCAGGGAAATGTCCATTCCTGCTGGGAATTAAAAGTAATTGGATCAAAAGCTCAAGTAACTTCGTAATAAACATGAGATTAGCAATGGCAGTGCTTAGTACCTGATCCCAAATTATTTTCCTTCGCTTTTGCAGCCCACTTGGATGGAGTTGTCATGGTAAAGCAGCACTGAGGTCTCAAAGGGAGCGAGCGCTGCCGAAAAACCGAACAGTCATTGTTGGGTTCATTAAAAAGATCCTTTTTCCTCCTCTTTTTCCCCTAGGAGACAGATGAGCTGTATATTGTTTCGCAGTTCTTTGTAGAAGAATGGAGGAAATTTGTCAGGTAACTTGGCTGGAGGGTTTTGGTGCTTTTTATCTCTTATTTTGGGGGCTGTAGATAATATTTTGCTTCTGACTCCCAGCACAGTGAGCTCATGGAAACAATGAAGCTGATTTTTGCAGGACTTGTATCAATTGTAATACAGTGTAAGACACTGAATTTCCTTGTTTGCTGTGTCTTAACCAAATGGTCGGATTAGCTGGTAACCTGATTAGTTTTTTCAACTGTCTGGAGGTGTATCCCAAAGGTCACTGCTCGGGCTGGAGATGGAAATCTCTGCTGGACAGAGTCATTCTGCGCTGCAGAGGAATGCAGATCTGATTTCCTCATCACTAGTAGTTACTATTCCTTGTTGGAATGCCTTGTGTAAATACTCACCTGTATTTTCTTAATGGCTTCCTGAAGAATTGTGGGGGTTTTGGTGGGATAACCTGATCCAGTTTTCCAAACCTCTTCCTCTTTGCAGGAGGCCGACGCGCTGCAGCCCGGTGTCCTCCATAGCAAATAGTGTCCTGCTCTGTCCCCATGGGGGGCTTATGTTCACCTTTGCTTCCATGACCAAAGAAGACTCCAAACAGTGAGTTTCTTCCCTTCACACACTTTTCTTTTGCCAGGAGCCTCGGGAGAACATTCCCAAGAGAATGCTTTGCTGCTGAGCCACAGCAAGATGAGAAGTAATCCTTTCCATCAAAATTAACACTGAGGCTTTCTCAGAGCCTCCTCAGCCTTCCTGCAAGGCAAACTTAAACTGTCCAAGGATGCTGGGTCAGGAAAAAAGAGCTTTCTTCAGCTTGGTTTGTTCCTGACAATAAGCACCCTGGATTTGGCCAGGACACAGAAACATCCTGCTTCCTTAAAATTTGTTTCCCCCCCGGAGTGCTGGCTGCAGGGCTGGACTTCATGCTCCACAGCCTTGCTTCTGCAGTGATGCAGCACTAAAAGTAGGAAATCTTCCACTCCTTTCTTCCTCCCTCCCTCCGGCACAACGGGTGCACAACAGTATCACTAATCACAGCCCGCTCTTATCTGGGAGTACAGGCTCTCCCATGTAGCTGGGTTTTGGATAGATTTTGCAGTTTTTCTTTCATTGATAGATCAACAAGCCAAAAAGGGAGGATTTTTTGGGCCTGGCTTTTCCATGTCATAAAGTACCTGCCTGTTCCTTTGCACAGTATAGCTCTGATATGGCCCAGCGAGTGGGAGAGGATCCAAAAACTCTTTGTTGTGGATCATGTCATCAAAATCACTCGGACACAGGCAGCCGGGGCCGGCCCCGAGAGCACCCACTACAACTCCGAGCCCCGTGAGTGACCTCTGCTCCTGGGAATGGCTCCCTGGGGGTAAAAACTTCAGTCTGAGGGGGTCAGTGGGAAACACAGAGCTTGGCAGATTCCCCCCCGCTACTATGCTGTGTCCAGCTCTGGAGTCTTAAGCACAGGAAGGATGTGGAGCCACTGGAGTGAGTCCAGAGGAGCCCACGGAGGTGCTCCAGGGCTAGAGCCCCTGTTCTCTGGAGCCAGGCTGGGAGAGCTGGGGGTGTTCAGCCTTGAGAAGAGAAGGCTCCAGGGAGAACTCAGGGCCCCTTCCGGGGCCTAAAGGGGTTCCAAGAGAGCTGGAGAGGGAATTGGGACAAGGGCCTGGAGGGGCAGGACACAGGGAATGGCTTCCCACTGACAGAGGGCAGGGAGAGATGGGATATTGGGAAGGAATTCCTGGCTTTGGGGGTGGGGAGGCCCTGACACAGGTTGCCCAGAGAAGCTGTGGCTGCCTCATCCCTGGCAGTGTCCAAGGCCTGGAGCAGCCTGGGATAGTGGAAGATGTCCCTACCCATGGCAGGGAGTGGGATGAGATCCTAAAGGTCTCTTCCAACCTAAACTACTTGGGGATTTTATGTGATTCACTCTCGGTTAGCAGTGAGAGGCCCTGCACTGGGGCCTCTGAGGAGCTGGAGCAATTAAATGTTTTTTTCTCTTGGTGTTTGCCCAGAACTGTGCCCTGAATGCCGGGAAGGACTCCTGTGCCAGCAGCAGCGGGACCTGCGCGAGTACACCCAGGCCACCATCTACATCCACAAAGTGGTGGATAATAAAAAGGTAGGTACTCTCCCCCATCCCTGCTCAGCCTGACTCCAGGAATGCCCCGAGGGGCCGGTCATGGCTCCCATGTCCCCAGGACTGTTGAGGATCGTGCTGGTCCATGGTGGTGGTGAGGGCAGAAATCCCCCCGCTGTGCAGCTTTGGGCAGCTTTGGCAAAACCAGCAAATTGTGACATTCTGGCTCTGAAAATTCCATCTCCTCGAGGCTTCCTTTTGCCAAACCAAATCCTTTGTGTTTTCAGAGATGCTCTCAGCTGTTTTCTCTGTCTTCGCTGTATTACCAGGCTCTACCTGCTCTCCTCCCCCTCCAGTATTTGTCATTTCCTTTCTTCTTGCTCAAGTGACATTTTTATTCCTGGATAGAAATGAGCTCTCCCCCTTAGTGCTGGAGAGACAGTGAACTTGGAGATGGTTCTCAGGATCCCCTGAAGCTGTGAATTTTGTTTTTACTGATCTGAAGTGTCAGGATCAGCTCTACAACTGGGTTTGAAAGTGCCCAAAGCTGGTCCTGGTAAACCCCCTCTCCTTAGGGCTCTTAAGCAGGGAGCCAAGGGTGAGCAAGCTCAGATGAAGACAATCTCTGCACCTTTGGAGTGTGGGGTGGGTTTTTTGGCCTTTCCTTGTTTTCCACCTCCCTGTCAATCCCAGGGAGGCGCTGGAGGCCGGGGAACCACAGGGAGCTGGAGGCTAAATGGGTTCCTGCCTTGGTTGTGAGATGTGGATCACGCAGCACTGTCTGGAGCCATCAGCCACGGGCTTTCAGCCTGAATCCCTCTTGGCTCTGGTGCACGAGAGGGTTGGGTGTTGTGTTTTCCTGGCACTGGACAGGACTCTGCTCACACGTGGGGCTGGCAAAAAAACAGGGAGCTATTCTTTGTGGAGCAGCTGGAGCTGGAGAGAGGGGGTGAGAACGTGCCCACAAGATCCCCCAGTAACAGGGCAGCCTCAGCAGGATGGGAAGCAGCAGGAATGCTGGCCAGGATCACTGTTGGCAGCTCTGGGAGCCACTGTGCCCTTCCTGCTGGGCTTTGCAAAATCAGAGAGTGTTTCCCAGCCCCTCGCCCTTTTTCCTCCCTCCTCTGCACCACCTGGTTCTTCCTTGGGGTGAATGGTGCTGCAGAGGGAAGCCTCATCCGGATAAAATCATTATAGGGTGGCACTCCTGGAATTCAGAGGGCTCTGGGGAATGTTTGGGAGCTGGAATTGCATCATTAATTGTAAATACATTGATGGAGAAGAGAGCTTTTGGTATCCAGGTCTCCTGGGCTCCGGCAAAGCCCAGTTCCAGCCACAGCATATCTGGGAATTCATATCCAGGCAGATCTATGCCTGGAGTGACTTTCACTGGCCTGAACAACCTTTTTATTTTTGTATTTGTGTAAATTATTTAGATTTCATTTACTTACAACCTCCAGCCCATAAGTAATGGTGCTGCATATCCCTTCCAGGCTGCTACAGGGGCGGATAAATGTCTTAATGCACAGAAAATACTTTCTCTATGGCAAGGCTTTTGTAATACACTTAGATCAACCAGCTGATGGGAAAGGAATCAGTCCAGGGTTCAGGAGACTTTCCTTTCCTCCTGGAGAGGAGAGCAGAAAGCACCTGCAATTCCACAGAGGGGGATTCCTGAGCTGAATCCCACTGAGGTTCCACATAGCTGGGGAGGGTGGAGGAGCCTTTGCAGAGCTTATGGTGCAGCCCCCAGGGTTATTCCTGGGCTCTCTGGATGGAGGTGGCACCCAGAGGTCTCGGGGAGCTGTTTGCCATGGTGGGACAGGCCTGTGGATGCTGTTGGTTACGGAGAATGATTTTTGTGACTCTAGGTAATGAAGGACGTGGCTCCAGAGCTGAACGTGAGCAGCTCGGAAGCTGAAGAGGAAAGGGAGGAAAACAAGCCAGAGGGGGAACAAGATCCCGATTTTAACCAGGTAGAGATGAAAAATCCCATCAGGTTCCTTGATTTTTGTATCATCCTCTTGAGTCAGCATGATAGGATCACCACCCTCCTCCTTTGCATCTCACTGGCAGTAGAAGTGTCTTAAATTGTCATTTGAATGGTCAGACCACAACGATGCTGGGTTTGGAGAGATTAAATATGGATAGGGATCTATGTGCATGTGGAAATCTGCCCCACGCTGGCAGGACTAGGAACTAGGAACTGAGGTTTGAAGTCGTCTTTGGTCATCTCCACGCTTGCATACTTCAATTGGCTTTCCAAGGGGTTTTCCATCGCTTCATGCCTTCCCTTGCACGACCAATTGGCCCAAAACACTCTCTGGGATCTGGGAAGTTGTGTTTATCCCTAAGCAACTTAATCTCCTTGTTTTTTGCCTCATCTCCAGGCCAACGGTGGTGCAAAACGCCAGAAGCTCTCCCACCAGAGCTACATCACTTACCAAAAACAGGGAATCAGGAGAAGCACACGGCACCGGAAGGTCAGGGGGGAGAAAGCACTGCTGGTGTCAGCCAACCAGACCCTGAAAGAGCTGAAAATCCAGGTGAGGCTGGCTCTCCTGCCAGGAACCAGGAAGTAAACACAAAATGAGGAGTGTAGGGGCACAGGGAAGGGTCTGACTCCCCCAGGAGGTGGGGATGGGTGCTGGGGTGGGAGGTGCCACAGTTCCCGGGATGAGGTGTCCATGTGCCCCCAGATCATGCACGCCTTCTCTGTGGCCCCCTTCGACCAGAACCTGTCCCTGGACGGGAAGATCCTGAGCGACGACACGGCCACGCTGGGCAGCCTTGGAGTCATCCCCGAGTCCGTCATCCTGCTCAAGGTACCAGCGGGGTGGGATTCGGGAATGCTGCAGGATTGGTGAGAGGCAACACAAGCGTGTGGGCTTGTGTGTGGCAATGGGGACAGATGGAACGAGCTCCTCGTGGAGCTCCTTGGAGGAGAAGAATCCTTAATTTTTTTGGTTTAGGGAAGGAAAATCCTTAATTTTTTTTTTTGTCTTGGGGGAGGAAAGTCTTCATTGTTTTTTGTTTTGGAGAAGAAAAATCCTTACTTTGTTTCAGAAGAGGGATATCCTTGGGTGCTTGAGGGTTTTTTTGGTATTTTGTTCTGAAGGAGGAAAAGCCTTAATTTTTTTTTGTGTTAGAGGAGAAATATCCTTATTTTTACTGGTTTTGGAGGAGAAAACCCCTTTTTTTTTTATTTCCAAGAGTGCTTTGTAATTGATTTGGCTGCTGAGCTCTGTGGGTACCAACCCAAAACACGACTAACTTAGGAAGTGAGTTGTCCCATCGACCTCCCAGAGTTTTGGGCAGGAGACCTGTCCCCTGCTCCTCTCCTGAGCAGTGATCCCCCGGCTCCCTGTGCTTGTTAATTCCCTGCTCTGATGTCCTTTCCAGGCCGATGAGCCAATTGCAGATTACGCAGCCATGGATGATGTTATGCAAGGTGAGAGAGGTGGGGAAGGGCTGGGCTTGGGTTGGTGGCCGAGGATTTGGATTGGGAAGGTGGAAAATAGGGATTGTGACTCTTCCTTGTCACTGGCTGTGGAATTCTCAGAGCGACTTCTAATGCCTTCCTTCCCTTTCCATCCCAGTTTGTATGCCTGAAGAGGGGTTTAAAGGTGAGTCCAGGTGTTTTACCCCCTTTGTATCCCCTCACATGACTCCCACTCCCATCCCATTTCCCTCCTCATCTCCTGGTGGTGTCTTTCCTTCCCAGGGACTGGTTTACTGGGCCACTGATGGTTTTCCAAGAGGAGCGACCAGAAGG